>NW_027192442.1:10380-192475 GCF_041956645.1 Rasamsonia byssochlamydoides | reverse complement strand
GCCCGGGTACTTGGAACATTCCTCGCAGTAATTATCTACAACTGGACTGTGAAGCCCTGACGGGCATCTGCGAAAACAGCCTGCGACACAGCCAGACTGACGACTTGGTCTTTGATGATGGAGAACCAGTCAAATACGAATCCTTGCCAGGCGCCCCTCACTTCGCCAAGATTTTCCCTGTACTGTACACGCCTTAATGCCGTTCTTCCTTTTCTTCTTCTTTTTTTATTGCGCCTCGCTTCTTTTCTTCTCAGACCTAGCCTCTGCTGGAAAGGCAGAGCATCGAGTTCGTCCAGGTCGCTCCCGTCTGAACGATTCCATTTCCTTACTCATAAGCTGGGTGGCTGTGTGAGCTGAAGTGAAGCTTTTCCCATCACGACATGTGCGCTTGGATCTTCGTTCACGAGTGAGCTCCAGCTGCAAGACGTGCAGTCTAGACCGCCAGTGGGCTCTTGACAGGCCCTCCCACTGGGTGCGCTGCGCCGTTTCGATTTAGGCTTTCTACAGATCACAGCGTCGGTCGCATGCCAAGGGCGCCGAGTCTCAGCCTCCGTGATCGCACCCGCCTGCTGGGCGTCACTTCGATATTCGCTCTTGCAGGGCCTGGGGACATTAGGTCTGCGAATAATTGCCATTATTATTGCCTTCAACTACTATTGCGGCTAGGCGGCAGGAATCCACGTTCACCCGTCAATGTTCTCATTGATAGTTCTACAGGCCTCGGGAATCTTGTCATACAGCAACCACCCCTGACTCCTATCTACGGACGACCCAGTCGAATCCAAAATGTTCCACTCTCTGTGACACTGTGGCGAGGAACGCAACCAGCCGGGTCGCACATCTGCCGAAGCCAAAACCCCGGCCAGCACGATAATGCTCGGCATCTCGATGAGATCCGTCATTTTTCAACGGCGCGCGTTTATGGAACGCTTTAATCCTCTCTAATCCCTGCCATACTCCGTACGATCGAGTCCGTTATTGCGGAGTGGGCACTCCATACTCCAGGACTTACCAGCTCGAAAGATGGATAGATTATTGAAACAACGAACGCTGAGCTGTTCACCTTTCTCCGTGTTTCACACTCACGCAACCGCCCGACCTGGTTGACCTCACCACATATTGTTTTAGATATTAACTCGAAACAGACCCTGTTTGGGCGATCGAGGCAATTGCAAGAATGAACGAAGCAAAATGAGCTGAAGTCATGCGATTGGACTTGCAACATCGTACTACTTCCACGGTACTCCGTACATGGTGAGCAAATACGCAGACCCAATGCGATCGTTGTCCGACGAATTCGACTCTGGGTGCATCTCCGGATACATATCGGTAAAGGACACGCTGTGGAGCGTGTGACTCAAGGAAGCTGTTCACATTTCATCTCGATAGGAGTCTGTGGTGTGACTACGTGAGCTGTAGTCAAGATTGATTACGAATTTACAATGCTATGCTGTGGACGAAGATTCCCTCGGGACTTTTTCAGCCTTGGGAGCTAGCTCGTTCTGGTATCTCGACCACACATCCCATTAAATCCCGCGGCCGGGTTGGTTGGTTCCCAAATCTAAACGCTTGCATGCATGGGCGAAAGTGGATCAGTTAAATAAACGAAATCGATGGTAACAGAATCGGGGGCCCATCTACTCCGTACGGAGTACGGAGAATTGGTGTGCAGAACCCAGACCGCTTTACCAGCTTCAGGCTTCAGCTCTCAAAAGATCAAAGAGACGTAAGACTGCAGTTAGCCTGAATCCTAGGTAAAAAAAAATCAGCATCATTGCTCATCCCAGATTTGGGTGGTCCAAGGTCGACATCGAGGGCCCGAGGTCCTAAATTTTCCACGGGAGCTAAGGAGGAGCTTTGACGCGCCACTTGCGATTCGCAACGGTCGGGGAAGATGTTAGTTGTCAAACTCAATGCGCTTCACGATCCTGTTGTGGACGAGTATTTGATGGATTGGGACCGGCAAACTTTATGGGGAGAAGTATTAAGAGCGTCGAGGAAGGGAGCTATCAGGCTATCAGCAGGCGTCTATTCGAAGGTCGAAAGCGCCCATCGACAGTGATGGACCTGATGGTACCTTCTCAAGGTACCTATGCCGGTCCCACCTGTTGCATGGTGACTTGGCAGACAACAATCAGCAGCAGAGCACATCAATTGAGGTGTTTGATCCGTTGTGCTGCGCACGCGACATACAGGATAAAAGATCTTGATCCCGACCGCTGCTTCGATCAGTGTAGGGAGATTGCTGCTTCTGCAAGCAAGCATGCTCTATCCCAAGGTTTGCCGCCCTGCACCAGATGCCCAACAGCGGAGTACCAACATTCAGGTACCTCTGCAGCACTACAATGGAGAACAGTGATGATGTTTTGTTTTGTGTTGTACAGTACTGGCCTGGCAGGTCTCGCTTCTCTCGACTGGTTTGAAGGAGAAAATACCTGGTCTATGCCAGGGACTTTTGGCCCCAAGGCCTACCTACTATACGTATAGTTCTTTTCATTATTATCTCATTTCCAGGTTGGCTTCCTACCTGGATTGCTCCTCACCATGTTTTTTGCCATAATTGTCGCCGTACACTGTCTCCATCACTAATTCGGATTCCTGGCTATATATAATAACACCTTTTGCCGATTTATACTCTTGAATAAGGGGTGGGCAGATTTCATAAATTTGGTGTGCTGTGCTCACTGCTCACCTGTTAATGCCATGCAGCTTGAAAGATCCCTATCAGTGTTTAGCGAATCCCAAGGACCTCATCTCTCGTCCACAGATGGCCGTGATCTTTCTTCCATCCCGGTCCGTGGGACAGATCAACTTAGTGACCTAGCAATCTGACCAACTGTGAGTCTGTGATTGCTGTGAGTCTCCGACATCTGGCTTTTGCGAGCGCTCGCTAATCTGATAACCCCAGGCCTTTTTCTTGTTTAATCGAGATCCACTGGTAACGACTACCGGTGTCACCATGGCATTCCTATTTGACGTCCAAGTTCCAACGGTCCGAGCAGCGTGGCAGCCGTAGCTGCGTGACGCATAATTCCTGGATATAACGAACCAGCCAGAGGTGGTGTCGTCTGATGGCCAGTCCAGACTGCAGCGTCATTTATACTCCGTATACTCCGTACTCTGCCCTACGCTAATCAAACTCCACACTCAGCTGCGTTGCATCCGCAGAGTAAGACGATCTTGGATTAAGGAAAGCACTGAATGGTGCTGTGCCCAGTCGTGGAGACAGTTACTGGCTCTATGTCGGTGCTGAAGTCTTCCATGGCAACAAGATCGTCGAGGCGGTGACCAGGGCTTCTCTATCTTGATCCAGAGGCCCCCACCGATCGTGATAACAGTTGTATTGACCAGCTGCACTGCTGCTGCAGACTGCGTTGGTCATCATGCCTGAGGTTAAACGGCCGTTCTATGACATGGATCTTGCTGTTGCGTAAGATCCTCACGTTATATTGGACGGCGCCGTCATCCGGAGGAGGATAAGCAACCCTAAAGGCAATGATCTCAGAGCTGCACACTCCAGAACTGCAATAATCGTACAGTCCAGACCCTAGAGCGCCTGCGGCAGTGCGGCCCCTTAACGATGGGGCTAACTCGATCGGCGTTGATCGCAACGGGGGCTGTGGGCAGCTGTCAGACACACCGCAACAGCGCCCGTTGGCGTGGCCCTGCACTGTTCCCGAGCAGGCAGGCGCATCAGAGACGGCTCCTGGCCCAGGGCAGGCGCCTTGCTGAATCCGTGCTCTCGCTCCGTCGGATCTGTCAGCGTAACCTCCCGATTGGGAAACTCCGCCGTCAATGGACTCGGGTCCAGTTGCCGGTGTCCACCCGGGAGAGCTTGCGTCTACGCACTCCTTTTCTCTCTGCTGCCAGACGGCGGTAAAGGTTATGGACGCCTTTCCCGCCTTTGGTGTACCAAGATTTCCGGCCAGGCGTTGTCAACATCAAACCTCGCGTTTTTAAATTCGATTAACAACAGTTGCGCGTTACTTCGGTCGTCCTCCGTGTTTATTCCGGATTCTGGAGGATTTTGAGCAGTGAGTCCCATTATTGATTTGCAGTGTGCTTGCTTCAGCCTGGGCCCTGGCAGACCGCGCGTGCTGAGTGATAGATACGGCAGGAAGCATAGTCGACATCTATGGTTCGAGCGGCATCCTCAAACACGCGCATCCTCTGACGGGCAAGCATCGTCAATAATGGGTACAGGTTCGGGTCCAGGACTGTATACTGTTCACTTGCTTTCGGATATCTCAATTCTCGCATTCTCAACAATCGCTACCCTGTAACGAGAAGAGACACCTTACTCCGTCCGTCCCAGATGGATACCGACGGGTACCGGCGCGCGTTTCCTAGACGCGCAAATCTATGTAAACCGCGATCCTAGACCCGCGTTTCACTAGATCAGAGCCTCCGCACCAGACGAGTCAATTTCTGATCGGAGAAAAAAGCTGTCTGTTCTTGTATGGATCAGCAGCTTGCTAACTAAGAATATGATGATGATTTTCGAGCCATCGTCGATTCGTCGCCCTCAGAGAATCTGCCATGCCATTTTTAAGATAGTAGGGATCCATCAGGTGACTGTCAAACGGTCACACCCTCAAACCCGTTATGAGTTCTCCACCGAAGTTAGCTATCTACGGCAGCAATAATAATGGTTAACTTACTAGTAAGTAAATTTTCCGCCCAAGCGGGTGCCGGGATTGCAAAGACCGCATCTAACCAGAGAGTTGGGATCTGATTTTGGTGCTGGACTGACCAACAATGGGCAACAGATTCTGCGTCCTATGTGTCCCCTCCTCCCCAGCCACGATAATAATACTCCGTATTAAGGTTGTAAAAGGCGCAATATCAGCCAATAATACTGTTCGGAGTATAACATTTCCAGCCGGGACGGTTGACACTTTGGCATCATCCCGACATGGCGATCTTTTCCCTCCCTGCGAGCCACAGGCCGGCAAAACGGCTCGGCAACGCTCTCCCGCCTTGATGATCAAGTTCTGAGAGGAAGGCGTCTAAGTATGGAGTATCCTGTCTGAAGCAAACCGCTTCCTCGAAGATGTCGCCTCTGCAAGCACATTCTCTCTTGTCGCACTCCTTATTGCTGAAACGGGTTGTCGCCTTCAGACTCTCTAGATCGCAGAATTTCCCTTTGGAAGTCGGGTCTTTGATCCTCAAAATCCAATTGAATGGAGTGCAGTAACTTTCTGTCCAGAGTGCTGTCCATCAATAAAACTGCGCCACAAATCACCCGAAACCATGTTCTGATTGGACGATCCGACGACGACAACACGATTCCAGCCAACTGTGCGCTTGCTAATATCGAACGATCGCAAACATGCTTGTCATCCGGAGTATTATTCTAAACTATTTCGAACTACTGAGATGCCGGCCAGTCCTTCTTCTTCAAGCTTGAAGCTCAAGTTTGGAACCTGGTTGGGGATATCTAGCCAAAGGACAATCTCCGAAGGGTCCCATAACTGCCCTGCAAAAATTGCGCTGGTTCCCACTAATGAAATGTACCTAAAAACTGACGAACATTTCTGCCAGGTCATTGAAGTACGGAGTATGAGGGATTCCTTCGTACGGAGTACAGAATACTCCATACTCCGTACTCTGTACAGGGGGTAGACTCAATTTTGGGAAACGGTGGTCAAGCAACTTTGAAACTAAGCCACCTATCCTCGGTGGATACCGCAAGTAGGGCACAGGCTTAGCTCCCCGGTGCGACGACTGTAGGCAGCGCTCTAGGCCTTCCAATTTCCCAATTCAGTGGTAACAGTCGCCGATCGAGATTAGGAAGGGTCCACTACTGCGGCACTAACTAGTTCTCCGTACGGAGAGAACTTTCGTTGCTGCTTGCTCACGCTGCAGGATGCGATCGCAAGTTTTGCATCGTTTGTCTAATTCTAACGGTCGTCCATCATGATACTCTATTGGAGCGATCATGATCTTGCAACTCAACCTTTTTTTTTTCAGTGAATTGAGTGATTACGTTGGCATCTTATTTTGAGATTTCTCTTCTCATCCGGCATATCGGAAGATTATTTCATGCTTGGTGCTTCGATGGCTTTCCAAAGCCATCATATCATGTTAGTCAAGAAAGGCTTCGTATTCAACAGACGACAGTTTACTAAGATGCATTGGGATGCGTCTGTGTTAGAACTTACAAGGGCAAGTAACTTTTGGCAGGTTCCACTCGAACCTTCACCCAGAGTTTGGGAACTGGGGTGGTTAATTTCCGCGTAAAGCTCACCTTTGAAAGCGTCAGTGGCTTTAAACTTTGAAAGAGTCTCCCAGACGAGACCAACCAATATGCGAAGTTACTGTAATAGAAGAAGTTGCCGATCAATATGAAACAGATATCGACAGATGGCAAGTACTGTATGGAGTACATACATGTCTACTCCATTCTAAGCTCTTGCCGGCGCTTTTTTCTCCTGCCAAAACCCTCCTTCGACCGAATCGACAGCTTAGAGAAGGCCTCGCAGGATATGCAGCGATCTGTTCTTATTCAATCCTATCCTGCTGTTCCTCTTTGATTACCTGTACTCGGTAGTCTTGTACAGTACAGAGTAGATGGCTGTCACCTGCCCTAAGCGTGATTGGCTCTTCCGGTCTATTATTTATACCTGAGGCCTTGCTGATAGCAGAATAAAAGATTCTTTCGATATACCTTAGGTATTTCTCTCAAAATACTTGAAAAAGGGGGAAATAAAGCTTTTATTCTTCGTTAGTTCGAGCGATGATAAAAGTATAGTAAAGAGAAAAATAAGCCTCGTACTTGATTGCTTGATAGTAAGCATTACAATTTACAATTAAATTACAACAGGTCTTGATTCTCTTGACTGGCTTGAGGAGATGATAATACCTCGTCTGTGCCTAACCCTAGAGCCTCACCAACAGAGGATGCGTATGTAGGTAGATTTCATAAATTTGATGCGTAACGTGATATTAGTTTTCTTTAAGAAGCGATGTACTCCTATGGCATGGAACGAGTCTTTCTTTGACTTTGGAACTCATCTTATATTTATATTCCGGCATCCTGCTGTGTGCAGGCATAGTTAGCCAAATTATCTATTATGCTTGTAGACAGACAGATGATCTGAGTAAGTAAGTCCATCTATATGTCTATGTCTATGTCCATGTCCATGTCTATGATTGTATACAGCCTTAGAAAACTGGCTTCTGTTGGGATGGATGGAATTGTTTCGTCGTTACAACCTTTTTTGTATCATACAATAACCCGTGAGTATAAATGTAGCTACCATGAAACTGCACTGTCGCTTCCCGTTTAGAGTGTTTCTTCCGCATAGGTAGGTGGTAAATGTCCTCGCTCTTCTCTTCCTGTTACTTTCCCCCCCCTCCCTCCCCCTCCTTTTTTTTTCTTTACTCTCTTGGATCTTTTTCCCTTTTTTTTTTTAAAAAAAAGAAACTTTCTCTCTGCCTATTCGAGTTCTCTCCTCTCTTTTCCCTTTTTCTCTCGGACCAACGCATTCGTTACTTTACAGATTCTTCAAGACAATTGCGATTGTGAGTGGCTCCCAGCCCTTGGGCTTCGCAAGAACAACAGCAGCGTTGACTCATACGTCCTGCTTGCGAGTCGCCGAGGTACAGTCCTGGTTGATGACACTACCTGTAATTCGCAAGATTAGCGTCCAATGAAGTGAGTATCCCTTCTCGAGTCTTTGGAGGGTGGTACCGTGGTATTAATTCGTCCCGCAAGAGCGATCTCTGCTCGATCATGAAAGAAGCCTTCCTAATCACGAGGAGCGCAGCAATAAAGCAAGCCAACTTCTACTGAATCCATTTAATCACTTATTATGTGGACTTAATGTTGACTTCTTATTTCTGGTTCCAAGGTAGAAGCAACCGCGCCGCCGGTGATGACCCAAATCGGACCTCCAAGTCGTGCGTCATTACTGCCTATTGTCATATGAAACTCGACAAACTCGATTGTGTCAGTGAAAGCATGAGGTAATAGCCCAACGGCAGGTCCAATATACTCCAGCCATGACTTACATGAATGATCGCCCTTTTTTTTTTCTGAGAATCACTGAACCATAGTCCATGATGTACCCCCTCCCATACATGAACAGTTATAACCTCTTCAGAATGCTGGAACAGTTTTTCGATCTTGTGCATTGCTACCCCTTGGCGGATGCCATCCGTCGATTCAAAAAAGGCGCTTCCGTCACAGGACCCATGCAAAAGGAGTGGATTCAAGAATACGACGACGAAGAACGCCGGAGTTTCGCTATCTTACAGCGCGAAGTCCGTATTGCAGAAGAGAAGAGAGCGTTGCTGAAAGCAGACGATAAGGTAAGATGAGAAGTAATCGTCCAAGGAGGTCCCAGGGCAGATAGATAGATGATGACCAGTTTGCTGCGCTCAAGAAATGCGATGAGGAGCTCATCGAGCTCCGCGAGCAGTACTCGGTCCATCGGCAGGCCCTGCGACGACTGGCCGCCGAGAAACCGAAGGGTGCCTGGATCCGGCAATGGGACCTGAAGCGACGCAGGAAACGCAACCATATGACCTTGGCGTGGATCGAAGAAAGCAAACTGTGTGCGCTCGGAGGGGGTTGTTGTGAACGGGGCTGTGGATGCTGCCAGAGGCCGTTGAAGACCGTTCTGGAGCCCAACAACAGCAACAAGAAGAAGAAAACGAAGAGAATATATGGTCATTGCACAAAAGAGTGTGGGTGTTGTATTCGAGCCGTTTGTGAAGTCGGTTCCGAATCTTCAAGATCTCGCGCTTGATTATTGTTACTGTTGGCTGAAGACACCGAAACAAAGGTATCTCACCCTGCAGGATGCCTGAGAGCTTTACGGAATCAGCTTAGATTTGGGCATAAATAGCCTGTGAGCTCCGTAAGAGATATATTTTCTTGATCCTCTGAAAATAATCGTCAGATAGTCAATTTGAGCGCTGTCTAATTTTGGTGACTTGGTGCCTGTATCGCTACAGCTACTTGAAGTCGGAGACTCGTCGACGGTATATGTCCTTCACGGCAATACAGGACGAAAGGGACGAAAGTTTAGAAGTCCAAGTGCCTGACAAGGGATGAGAACTGATAGGTATTGCGTTGGGATAGTGCTGATATTCTGTCCTTTCTTTTATATATTTTTCTTTACCCCATTTCCTCCAATACTGGGAACAATAAATAACCCTGGTGCCCGTCAATGCAGTAAGGAGCTACAACAGGCCAAAAATCAGATTGCATGCTTACTGCCTAGGTACATACTTACCTAAATAGGAACCCTTCTTGGAATGAGAAAATAGACATGAAAAAAAAAGGAAGTCTTTCATGGAAAAAAAAAGATGTAGATATCAACATGTATGTACAAACATATAATCCTGTGTACTGTGTTAGATACCGATCCACTTCTCATCCCTGAATATCGATTCCGATATCATTCTGCGATCAGACGCAAGAAAAGTTCCTTTTTTTTTTCGTTCAGCCAAGCAAGACATGTGGCTATAATTTCTCGCATTGTAAAAACTAGAATCCATTCAGTCTATATGTATATAATAAACTGGTGCCGTTGGTTGGCATCGAAGACAACCATATCAAGAAAGTTGTCATGTCATTGTCGTCGGGGCTCCCAGTGCCTCAGACTGCTGATGAAGAATTCCCCACACCACACCACACCGTGAATATATATATAATATAGACACTTCTACCATTGCCTAGGTAACTAACTGGTCAATGTCGTCCAGTCCAGCGGTGATCTATTTATTACTTTTCAGACGGAGTGGGCAATTAAATGAGATGTTGACATATGTCACTCACGCCGGCACAGTCATGTACCACATGTACAGTTATATGCACATGAACACGTGTCAAATGAAAGACGCGCAACTTCGATAAGTCAAGAAGAAAGGAGAAGACGGCAAAAAAGCATGGAAAATGAGAGAGAGATAAAGAGAGAGAGAGAGAGAGAGAACATAAAGGCCAGAAATCGCTGCCTGCCAATTAATATATTTTCGAATTCACAATTATGATCCAAGTAAATAAGTAAATAAATACACAATTTTCCTCTCCTATCATAGGCTATCCTCGTCCCAGTTTCAGCGTTTCAGCCCATCTCCGCCGTCGGCCGCCACCACGAATCCGCCAACCCACTAATCTTCCACCGGCCATCGATCTTGTGCATGACAAACAGGTTGACGCCAACATGGTCCAGATGGCCATTGATCTTCGCCTGGAACGGCGCCCAGACCATGGCCAGATTCCCGCTCTCGCTGACCCGCACGTCCGGGTCCCAGATGCGCTCCTCGAGGTCATCCTTCAGCGAGGTGATGCACTTGATGTACGAGTTGAGCGAGATGAAGCGCAGCGGCACGAGGGCGGGCCCGCACAGCGACATCCAGCCTGCCGGGAAGCAGCATTTCTCGAAGTCGGCGCGGGATTTGTTGTGCAGGGCGTTAAGGAAGGTGTTTGTGACGGAGAGGATGGCGTGGATGTCTTCTGATGATGTTGTTGTCGACGACGATGAGAGCTTATGTGTTGTTGATCGGGTCCGATGATGGTGATGATGATAAGGCTTCTCTGATGGAACAGAGGGAGATGATGGCCTGAGAATCAAGTTCATTTTCGTCGATCGGAGGTGGAAAGCAAAGCAAAGCACAGCACAGGTGGTGGTGAGGATGAAGAAGAAGAAGATGAAGAAGATGATGATGATGAAGATGAAGATGAAGATGATGAAGATGATGAAGATGATGATGATGGCTTGACAGGAGTTGCAGTAGGTTGATTGATTGGCAATTCCCACGATTGCTTCTGAAGGCAGAAGAAGGTATGACACAAAATATCAGGTTTTCTTGTAGCTTCTCTAACGGAGATAGATATTTGTCGACTCGACTATTGATGGAAAATGGGCATCCATGAACTTCCTCAGTCAAGAGTCATCACGATAGATGGAAGAGGGACATCCTACTCGAGCTTCTCTTGTACAGTAGGTACCTCCGCCACATGCGCGCACCCACCCACACCTTCGCTGCTCGCACATAACCCAGTTTTTCCCCTCAATATGCTATGCTATGCGGAAAGGCGGGGAACGGGAAGAAACATCCGACCTTGCCATTTCCCAGCAGCAGCTGGCTGCAATAAGAATGGCGTAATCACGACGCACATGTGCTTGCTCGTATCCTCTCATATCCTGACCATGTCCTGTAACACAAGCCGACGGGCACAGACGGGATATATCCGTGAGCTCCCCCAGTCAGTCACTGTACCCGTCAGCTGGGGGATGAGATCAGATCAGATCAGATGAACATCGTCAGGACTGCTGCAATGTATATACCATCCCATTGGGAAAAAACTTATCTTATTCTTGCCAAGTGGTGGCTACTCCCTCGTGTCTTCTCCTCTCCTCACAGCCAGCCTGCTTCTGGACCTATGAGAGACAAAAAGGGTTAAAAGATCCTCCCCCACCCCACCTGATCTGTGTTTCACATCGGAGAGGATAACAATGTAACACCAAAAAGATAGATAAATCAGAGTTATTATGTCCGTGCATTGGCTTTGTATTGGCTTATTTTTTCGCGCAATGAGCGGGTAGAAATTTGGTGCGGATTCTGTTCCAATGGTGAGCGATGTTTTTGCTTCCTTTTCGGTTTTTTCCGTAGTACAGATCAAAAACTTACTTTTTGCTCTCTGCCTCGGTTATGGTATTAATGTTGTTGTTGACAGGTGGAATGGAAAGAAAGAAAAAGAGAAACACCGCGTGAATGGACAGTTACCAAGGTCTGCATGCTCCATCTCAGAACTTCTTTCATCAACCCCCTGAAAGCATTAAATAGCGGGCAGTAGACTCGATCTTCACCATCATCATTGAAGGAAGAGGGCGGCAAGTGGAAGATCTATGACATAGGTGGTGGTCCTCCGGGGAAGACTTCCGTAGCTTCCAGACGGGAAGGAAGGACCTTTTCGAGTCCTTTTCATTCTTATGTTTATGGCCATGTGGCCTCCGCACTTTCAGGAACGTCTGCGGTGGCGATGGCGATGGCGGGTTTCAGCTGGACTGAAGATCTTCCCGATACAAAGCTATTGACAGAGGTGATACAAACGTCTCGTTTGATACAGGAACTTCCCGTGACCACGCCAGATCTGGAAAATCTCACTCTGGCGAGTTGTTCCCTCTGCGGACTCGCCGTAAAAAGTTTCCGACGTATGAGGAGTTTAGGATTGGACTGAACTTCGTGTCATGGTCTCGAGAGGGCATTGAAATGCATGAATATGACGCTGGACTAACCTCCAAGCCAGCGATACTTCGGCAAGGAAAACGACCTTGAATCGGTCGCCATGCACGAGTACAATGGTAACCATGTCTGTCGACTCTGTCTGAAGAAGGCAAAAATGCAAACACTGCGATTGCATTTGTCTGCTATCTTCATGACTCTTGATCGTATGAGCTTTCCATCTCAGCAAATATCAGTGGGAAGTGTGAACGAATTCTGCGATTGTGCTAGATATGGCGAGCCAGTGCACTACACGTGCAATTCAAGTCACTCTCTGGCGCGCCTGTCAGTGCTCATATGTACTTCTAAAAAGGTATATGCAAGTGAAACCCTGTAAGTCATAAATGCCGCCGGTCTAGTACAGAGTCTTTGAAGGAGCATGCCAAGTCATGAGAGAGAGAAGGAAAAAAAAAAGAACCGACTTATCCCTTCTTTCCTGTCAACATCTGCCATCCAATGTGACTTCCATCCTTCCCTTCCTTCTCGGTCATTTCCTGCACCGCCTTGACAAGGTCGTAGGTAATCTTCTCAGACACGACGCTGTCTCCTTTGTAATCCGGGTGAGTCGTCACAAACTCACGGATCCACCGAGCTCCCGTCCAGAGGGTGCCGTCGGCGCGTTTTCGGATCAAATCGAGATAGCGGGCCAACGAGCATCGAGTCTCCACATCCACATTGACGCTGTTCAAGTAGGACTCCACCAGAGGGATCAATCCGGGGAATGACCCGTCTGTGGAACCATTGATAATGTCGGCGATACTCATGAGTTCATACTCGGATTCCACCGGACCCAGTGGCGGTGACGGAGGAGGGCTGGTAGCCGTCGAAGAGGCGGCGGAGGAAGAGTCGTTGCCATTGGTTTGATGGTGCGGTGGTCTGGGAACACGGCGAGAAAATGGATCCTTGCGGAAGTAGAACTTTTGTTCCAGAACTGCGTTGCGCGCATGGGCAGTTTCCATATTCTCAGCCGTTCGCTGAATCGGAATGTAGAAGTTCAAGTCGAAGCTAAGAATTGCCCGGGTGACGAGGACAATGAAGATGGCGAAAGCAGCATTTTCAAAATCAGTCATCTGGATCTCCATCGATCGGAACTCGACTCGCCAGCCAATATCTTTGTCTGGTGGCGGGGGTTTGAAGCGCATGTGCTGCCAATTCGTAGACTGCAGGTTTTCAAAATGATTGACATCATCCAAGTTCAGTTCATTCAAGTCCTCTGAGAAGATGACGATCGGATCACGAATGAACAGGTGTGCAAAATGCGTTGCCAGCAGGTCATCCATTCCTCCCTCGATTAATCGCTTTTTAATTTCTTCGTCCACGACGAGATCCGGATCGAGATACTCTTTCCGTAATCGAGGATCCTGGGAGATATAAGTAGAATTTGAGGCGTATCTTGACTTCGGAATCCGCCATCTGTCATTTTTGAGCGGCTGTATACCTATGCATTAGTTTTGCACCTCTTGATAAAACACCCGGAAATCCTTACAACTTCACCAAGCTCTTCCCGGGTCCTACAATCGACAGATCGACTGATCTGGTTCCATCGCACATCGGTATCCACCAGAAATCCCTTGTATATCGGTGTTGCTGCTGTCAGCGCTAACATGATTGGTCCCAATGGACTTAGTTGATCGTATAATCGTCTCCCTTCTGTTATGTTTTTAGCTTGGAAAGTAATCTGAAGACAGCAGCTGCCCATTCCAAATGCCATCGCATCCATGTAGACGTGGCCTTCCTTAACCGCCCCGTTTCGTACGTCGTCATCTTCTGGCCAGTTATGAAGGTCATAATTGACAGTAGGGTCGTGAAATGGCCACGGAGTGTTCTTGTCCTTGAAAATTGGAACGTTTATCTCCACCTTCCGGCCACGTCTTGCTCTGATGTTGGCTGCCAACGTCGGAAACCTTATATGTGGATTGGCGATTTCGTCGGGGACGAACTGCGAGCGCAAGGCCGGTCCGGATGGAGGGTAGTACGGGCTGATATAGTCATCCCTGGTCCCCAGCCGGGGAAACGTGGTGAGGGTGATGGGATATTCATTTGGCGCCATATGACTTTTTGCGATGTCTCGTCTGGAAATAGATCGTCAGGGAATTGAAAGAGCCACCAGTAACGCTCTGTATATCGTACCTCCATCGCATGTTGGACTCCACTTTCAGCAAATCTCGAAAATCAATGCCCCAGGGCCGTCCCGGCGTCGCTTCCAACATGAATCGCCCGAACTCCGGATGGAACGTAGGCAGATCTTCGCCATCGCTAAGAAACGTATTAAGATGTATTCGTCTTTGGTAAGATTCAGAAAACCCTGCTCACTGTGTAAACTTCATCCCCGGGATTTCACCGCCCGCCTTCCACAACGCTTCATCTCTGGCAAGAGATTTTAGTATCTCTACCTGGGCAAGGGATAATCGCACTTTGCGCGCGTCATCATCAAATGCCACAACAAGATACTCGACCTGTCGTGCCGCAGAAGAGGTTAAAATGCAAGAACACCGACTGGATCAGTCAACCGCGAATTGAACACACCTCGTCGCCCCAAAGCAGCGCATCTCGCTCTTTTCCTTTCGCTCTATTCCAGGTGGCCAGGAGTTGCTGAGAAGCGTCAGTTGCGATGGGACACTGGATCAAGACCGCCACAGAGATCAACTGTGGGCAAGTACACACCTCGATACCCCATTTCCGTACTTTGTCTGCGTTTTTCTTCGCTTCCGGCCAATCCAGGGCTGTCCCCAGCGCGCTGTCGGTGACTTCAGGTCAGTATGCCGACCAAGATGCGGGGAGTTTTGCTTTGCCGATCGCGCTCCTTACAGCAAACCCATCGTGGAAGAGGACGGCTCCTTGGGGAGCAGCTATGTGTGGAGTCAGCCGGAGATCGCAAGCACCTGCCTGCTGGATGAGAACCGCAGTTTCCAAGGTTGATGCAGAAAAGAGAGAAAGTTGGTTCAAATGGCCGGGAACCTCCCGATATAGAATCCAGCACGGACGATGACGGACGAAAGACGTCGATTCGCGTATTCGCTTACCGGCGCATCAAGTAATATTCATGGAGTAATTATTCAGACCCGGTCAAGGCGGTTAAACACCGAGAGCGACGAGCAGGAAGACTATCGTGCCCCATTTAGCGTTTATTATTTTTTTTCTCCCTCAGGTTTCCCCTCACGGTCCGATGGTTTCCTGTGTCTCTTTAGACCTAGACGTGGGGTGGCCTGCTCGGCCACCGAAGACGAGAGAAAGCAACGGCTGCGGGGCATTATTCGGGCTTATCGCGGAAACAGTTGGAATTGATGAGTAATGAGTTATCCCAGACCAGATTGGTTCTTGGAAGGACCCAGGAAAATCCCAAAAAAAAAACCAAAAAGCTGCCATCCTGACGTGATGGTATTATAGCATCGAAACTACTTGCCTACGTTGACAGGCAGGCAAGAGCAAGCCATGCGCCGATCTGACTACTTGATTGGCAAGACGGCCTGCCAAACGCGCCTAGAGCTGCATGCTCCCACACTTGGATACTCTTCCGGATCCAATCCCACTCAACGCGACGATTATTAATTACATACGAGGTACATCGGGATCTGTTTCAACGAATGGCCAGATGTGGACGGTATAGGCATTGACCACCGCAAATTTTGCAAGGCGCCAGTCGACATACTTCTTACGTTCTAGCACTGTTTCCCGTGCACGTCTTGATTACAAATTCAACGTTCTGTATCGGCTATAGCGTCAACCTCGGCGCTCTCCACACCTACGGAAAGGCAGTTAACTTCGTAGACAGAAGACTTCCCCTCAGCAGGAACAGACGAATACGGGGCTTCTAACCGGAAAATGCCAGGAAACAGGAGAGAGAAGACATGAGAACGTGCATCATAAATAAGATCGCAGGCAAGAAGTATCCCCACGGAATGCCATAAGACGAATTGGATTGTGTAAAAAGATCCCAACGCCAGTTCGGTCTGTCGACGGCCGCTCTCGAATATGTACATAATCGGATCTATGCCATTTCCCGAATCAAAAAAGAAAAAGGTCCTCCAGGGTCATCCGACTCAGCCCAGGTCAACCTCCACTAGTTGCTCCGCTCGCCACCCTTCGCAGCTCGAAGCTCGTTCATCTTGGCAACACGCTTCTTGAACTCCTGATATTGGCACTTTTCGTAGTTATGTCTCTCAGTCTGGGATGAATTGATGTTGCAGTCAGCAAATAGGTGCCTGGACGAGAAGATCAACTGCCCGCGGCAACATAAGGCGAGGTGGGCTTCATACCTCGCACTTCCACGGGAGATAGTACTCTGCTTGCCGGCATCGGTTCAATGGAATCAAGAGATGGGCACAGGAATCTCTGTATGCGAGAGGAAGACGAGCATCGGACATCTCCTTTCGAGAGGCAGCAGTAGCTAGAAGCGGTTCATGCTGTCAGACCTGGATGGCATTCTTTGCTTCTCTTCCAACCTGCGGGAACAATTGGTGCGACTTACTGTTGCCATCTGTCAGGCCAACAAAGTCCTTGACTGACTCTGTGACTGTCATCTTGGGCCACGAGTATTGGGGAACAATTGGTGTTGGTATCAAACAGGATGCTCCCTGCCTCTGCTTAACGACGTTCCTTGCTGCTTGCTGCTCCCGCATCAGCTTAGCGCTAGTGCGGCGTTCTGCCTGATCCCGTGACATCACGTGATGCCCGTCCATGTCCGTCCACTCTCGATCACCGATCTGGGTTAGCGTAGTTTTTCCACTTTACGCGCTGTCTGCGGCTGGTCGCGTCTCACTCTCCCGCGCATCAAACCACCGCGTTACGACATCACGATGCCCTTGATGAGCCACCGTGGCTGAGGATTCTGGTTCCATATCTGCTGCATCTACCAAGTCATGTTTCTAGCTTTAGATCTTTGAGTGGGATACTTCAGATCTGAGAAACAAACCGCGGATCCATCCCGTGACATTGCGTTGACCATCCTCGATCCCGGGACTGCCCCAAGCCAGGCAGCGAACGGAGACACCCAGGATGGCGGGGGTTGATGACAGCAGGATATACTCTGCCACCTATAGTGGGGTGTGTCATCCCTCTTTGCTTCTGGTTGTTTTCTTCCGGCGACGTTGCTCTGACTCGCTCTCTTCCATTTTTTAGGTGCCGGTGTATGAGTTCAAGATCGATGGCGAAAGTGTGATGCGACGGAGATCCGATGACTGGATCAATGCGACACATATCCTTAAAGTAGCTGGATTCGACAAGCCTGCAAGGACACGCATTCTCGAACGTGAGGTCCAAAAGGGTGTCCATGAGAAAGTCCAGGGTGGATATGGCAAGTATCAAGGTAACAACTGCGATCTCTAAGCCCAGATCGGGCTCTCACTTGCTCTGGCTGATTGAACAACAGGGACATGGATTCCTCTCTCTGATGGTCGCTTGCTCGCGGAGCGTAATAATATCCTTGATAAATTAATTCCGATCTTCGATTTTGTGCCCGGAGATCGGAGTCCACCACCAGCGCCGAAGCATGTAACCGCAGCGTCATCAAAACCCAGGGTCCCGCGAGCGTCTGCTGCCGCGAAGAGGATGATTCCAGAGGATCTCTCTTTCAATTCCATCCGACCTCAGAGGATGGGTGCCTCGTCCAGTTTCTCCCATGAGCCGTATGAGATGGCCGCCCCTGGATTCGACGAGGACGAGTCAATTGAACAGACAACGCTCGAGTCATCGTCAATGATGGCTGAGGAAGATATGGTCCCTATGTCGCAACATTCCAACCATTCGCGAAAGCGCAAGCGCGGGATGAACGACGTGACCGCCATGTCGATCAGTGAGCAAGAACACATTCTGTACGGGGATCAGCTACTGGATTACTTCATGACCGTTGGAGATGCTCCAGAAGCAGCTAGGATCCAGCCTCCGGTACCGCCTGCCAATTTCCAGGTGGATCGTCCTATTGATGATTCGGGAAACACTGCGCTTCACTGGGCCTCCGCGATGGGTGATTTGGAGATTGTCCGAGACCTTCTGCGTAGAGGTGCGAACGTAAATGCATTATCAGTGCACGAGGAGACCCCGCTTGTACGGGCGGTCCTCTTCACGAACAATTACGAGAAGAGAACGATGCCAGCGCTAGTCAACCTTCTCCAAGAAAATCTGACATTCCGTGACTGGTTCGGGGCCACTGTCTTCCATCATCTAGCCGAGACGACCAGGAGTAAGGGCAAATGGAAGAGTGCGCGGTATTACTGTGAGGTTCTCCTCCAAAAGTTTCGCGATACGTACCCACAAGACGACCTCGAGAGGTTGCTCTGTTGTCAGGATTCGAATGGAGATACTCCCGCTCTGGTTGCCGCGCGCAACGGAAATTTTCGCCTCGTGTCTTTGCTCCTCCTTCACTGCCCCGAAGCGGGTAATCTGGTGAACAAAAAGGGCGAAACGGCTGCCGGCATTATGGAGCAGAGAAATCAGGAAAATTTCATTCCTAATCCCCCTTCCAGTGTCACTCATGGTAATGACCGGCCCGATGGCGAACTTCTGGGTCCAAATGACTCTGATAACCCTCTGAATGCTCACTCGAATTCATCTCCAGGGTCCTCGGTTTTACTCGCGAAAATCGGGGCGCTCATGGACGATGCATATCGGAAACTTACCCAAGCGTATGGGAACGCAAAGATCGGTCAACAAGGTGATGGAGAAAGTCCCGAGGCGCTTTATGAGCAATTGGAGTCAGATCGACAAGCCATCCAGAAAGAGACGCTCATGTTGTCATCAAAGGAAAATGAAAAGGAACCACTCGAAACGCAGATGGCCCGGTATGAAAAGATCCGACAGCACTGTGAATCTTTTATCGAACAAATCCAACAGACGCGTCTGTCAGAGCGCTTTACGGCCGCGTCATCTGCAGTGGTTCAGAGTCCTCCGCGCTCCACTCCCCCGAGCTCCGAAGAGCTCATCAAGCTCTACCAGTTGGCTCGTGACTTGTCGTTGGCCCAGAAGACCCGTCGTGCTGCGGTCACCAATCTCATCCAGCAAAAAGCAGATGCTGGCGTGAGTACAAAGTTAGACATGCACCGGAAGCTTGTGGCTCTGGCGACTGGTTTGAAGGAAGAGGAACTCGATCCTATGTCGGCCGAGCTTGCTGAGACTCTGGAGTTTGACCGTATGAATGGGAAGACACCTGCAGCAAACTCGCCCGAGCAGCGACCGATGCCAAACAAGGAGTCTGTCTCGACATCCCTACCAAGCACTGTGGTGTCTGTTGACGCTTAGCATGGCTCCGCTTGATTTGTGTGATGAGCTTTGTCACTCTAATTTCTATCAATGAGACAGGCATCTTTTCAGGATTGTTTAATGCCTGTCATGAACCAACACGTGTCTCTGCATTAATGTGCATTCCATGATGATATGGTGGTTTTCCCGAAGACCTTTTTAGTCTCACTGTATTCTCATGTACTTTACTTTTCCTATCTCTCCACGTCCCTTGTTTCTTGCATTCTAAGGTCGGATTCTGTCCAGAGCTTCTCCTTTTTCGCTCAGAAACCACGTCACCTGCACCTCCATGTCTGTGGTCGCAGCACACGCTGTGGATGCCCCGGACCTACTGTGACATACCCATCTTCCGCGAGCATTTTCACTGCTGATACCCCTTTTTCTTTTCCTCTTACTTCCATCCTGCATGTCCTGTCCTGTACTGTACCATGCTGTACTGTACATAGCCACATATGCTGGTTGCATAAATTCCCTCTTTATTGAGGTGGCCTCAAGTTGTCTTCCAAAGACATGAGACCAATTTAGATGGATGATGATATGTGTGAATAGATGTCACAAATAATGAGGGATGATGAAAATTTATTCTAATGCCGTCTTTGTATCCATTCCAACTAAGTGGTGGTGGCAATGGTGGCAGTAGCACTCATGAAAAGCCTTCTACAGTATTTCTGGAATGCTCTTCTGTTTTACCCTTTTTGTCCTCAGACATGCTCTGGCTGCAATTGTATGTTTTACAGGTATTGGTCTATAAAGCATCAAAAAGGATTTGTCTCCTGTTCCCATAAGGTTCAGTATCACAGTGAAAGCTTTCTGGATCATCCAACATTTCCTGTGCACAGGTAGTTAGTAATTGTGAATAATTCTTTCTCTTCAAGATGGTATTAGGTTAGATAGCGATCATCCACCTGGAGTAGCCCACTCCACTGGTTCGGGCGGGCAGCGATAAGTGCCACCGGTCAGCGGGGGCAGTTGGCGGGTTCCTGATCGGAGGAAGGCACTGGCTGGCGGACACGATGGCCACGTTGGCGGCGCTAGACCAGGATCGAGATGAAGGTTGGCACGCGACAGGCCAACGAGGGCGTGCCGACGCGTGCCTCGGGCAAATCCTCCGTCCCTGGTTGGCTCCAGCGTCTGTCCTGGGCGCTCATAGGGCTCTCTTGCTTGGACGAACCACCGTGGAGGGACGAGCATCTCGAGGAAAGGCATCAAAGAAAAGATGAAGATGAGGAAGAGGGGGAGGAACAAGAGAAATCGAGAAGAGGGGCTATTATTCAGAAGCTGAAGAGGATTCGAGGATTCCTTTAATCCAGGTGCCCATCCTCACTGTCTCTGTCTGCAATACTTTTTTTTTCTCTTTTCCTCTCTCTTTCTCTTCTTCCTTTCTCAGTCTCTTTTTTTTATCTCCACTCTGAGAGCTCCAGACTCCAGCAATTCACTGTCAGTTTCTCCAATCTGTGCAGACATCATTTATCATCATCGTCATTGTATTGATTAACAGCGGCTTGGCCCTGCAGGCGTGTCGGCCCTTTGTCCTCTAGCCCACGTCGGGCCCGCCAAGCCAGCCAGTCAGCATCTAGTGCCAACCGCCGGGCGTCTCAGAGTGCTCTTCCCTTGCCCGTCGCCTTGTCACCTCTTTTCCCCAATCCCTTTCTTTCACTGTCCGCTCTGTTCTTTTCCCGTTCACATCTCTCTTATTCCTCCCCCCTCAACCCTATCACGTCTGGGCTCCCTTACTCTATTTTCACCTTCTTTTCTCTATCGTCTACTTCTTCGTTCACTCAGCCTCCATTTGCCTTATCTTTTATTTCAAAATTTGAAAAGAAAAAAAATAATAAAAAAAAGACTCCCCCTGAAGACGAAAAATTTCTGGGTTCCCACGCGCTTGTGGCCATCCGATCGCAGTCGAAGCATTCCTTCCCTCTGATCTTTCTTTACCTCGACTGGCACCCGGCTGCGTTGAAACATTTCAAAACACTTCTCTCCCTTGCTGATTGTCGTTGGTTCGGCGTTGGAGTTGAGTTATCTCGCGTCGTCTTTGGGCCCGCCATACACACGCGACGAATTCAAATTATCGACCAATTTTGTATCTGCAAAAAAGGTCATCGCATCATTCCGTGGAGTCTCTCGTCTTTTTCGTGTGCGTCTAGACGTTTTTGCAAGTGGGATTGCAGTGCATCCTCAGCTTGCGTCTAATCCTCATCGACCGACCGTGGGTTCTTCCCGTGGTCCTGGAGGCACTCCCCGTCGATTCTCGAGGCCCGCTTCACCCATATCTTCGTTGTACATTTTAATCACCACTTGTTCAGCTCTTGGTGTCTGAACCCATTATTCACTTCTTCATAATTTTGATTTGCCTCTTACATTTCTGGTACCATTCACCACTCCCCCTCGTCACCGCCTCTCTCCTAAGGGAACAGTGACTAACAGTGAATTACGACAGTGTCTTTCTCCCTTTAGATATTTTCTTGCCGTTGACCTCTTATTTCTGTTCGCATTCGATCCCGCTTTGTCTTAATACCCTTAATTGCATCCTGTCGCATCGACGCATCCGTGGTTGACCACCGATTCGTATCGGCCCGTACAAAAGCACAGTACCATCGAATCTCTGCACAGCCAATCTACTCTTTATTCGCTTACGACATTTGTCATTTTGCCTGTCAGCATCCTTGCACATACCCAACTTATCGATACCCTTCTGTCCTTTCCTCCACGACCATGAGTATGGACGCTGGCGGTCTTGCTCAGATGACGTACAATTCTTCTTTCAATGGCGGTTCTCTTGGCGTTCCCGGTTCTGGTTTCGCTTCTCGAGGGAAGGGCTCCCATATCAAGCGTTTGAGTGTGCCGTCTCCCTCTCAGATCGATGAATCTCAGCCGTCCGCGACGGCCGCCACTCCGCGGACCAGTCGTTCTCATCTTCTGGCCGGATTGCGGACTGCACCCAAGTCTGCCACAATCCCACCCAGTCACCAACAGAATCAGCAGCATCGTGTTGGCCTCGAAGGAAACAGATATGCCGTTAATTCTAATCGCGGCGCCGACCGCGTTCCTCAGACGGCAACCGGTGCTACGTTTCCTCAGCACATGTATGGGATGGACTCGACCCCCAACAATATGAATCTAAACCTGGGCATGATGAACATGGGACAGCCATTGTATTCCCTTCCGGAACAGGTGTTGGCCCCGCCGGCGATTAACCTGGGCGATGGCGAGGGGATGGACGAGAAGCTGTACGCGGAACTCATGTCGACCAATCTCTACTTGCAAGCCCAGCAGCAGCGCTTGCAGCAGCAATTGATCAATGTCACCCAGCAATTTCAGAATCTGGGACTGTCTCTGGGCCAGCAGCAGCAACCGCAGTTTACCTCCTTCGTTCCGGGCATGAGTCTCTACCAGCAACAGCTCCAGCAGGGTATGCAGCCCGTGGTGCAGCCCGTTCCGGGCCAGCCGGGCCTGTACTCTGTCTACAATCCCATGACCGGTCAGCAAAGCTTTGTATTTGACAACAGTGTTGCCGTTCAGCATGAGGAATCGCTGCCGTCATACCAGGAACATTCGCAGTCTGCCGTCACGAACCCTCCGCCACCTTTCCGCGCCGAAGTCTCCCCTCCCCCGGAGTCTACACAGTCTCCGGAACACTCCTCGTCAGGCGCAGTTTCTCCCCCCAAGAATAGCCCCTCGCCCCCCCAAGATGTGACTCCTTTGCCGCCGCCTTCGGCCAACGCCTTCCGTCGGGGTCACAAGAAGAGCTCTTCCTTTGCCCCCGGCCTCAAAGCGAACATCGACGTTACTCGTGCGAGCGGGAGCGGTCCAAAGTCTGCGGGTTTCCCTCAGACTCCATTGACCGGTACCTTCGGCCCCGGTCAGGGCCGCGCAGGTGAGCACCCGATTCGTCAGCCCCGTGGCCCACCGTCGCTCGAAGAGCTCATCGCCAAGCCGACATCGAAGCACGAGGGAAGCAAAAACTTTGCCACTCGTCAGCGTCGTCGCGCGGTTCACAACCTGGTCCGGGCCGGGATTGAGCGTCGCGGGGAGTCGCGAAGCAACCACGGCAGTGGCGGCAGTAACACGCCAGCCAGCGAGACCGAGTTTGTGTTCTCCGTGTCGGATGGAGATGATAGCCGTCGAGGTAGCGGAAGCCTTTCCAGCAAGCCCAGCCTGGGAAGTCTGCGGGCCTACGCCAATGGCGCGATCGGTTCCGAGATGAAGGAGAAAGACCGAACATCTCGCGAACGGGGTTCTGTGGACAGCCTGTACACCGCCACTACCACAGCGAGTGGTGACGACAGCCCTGGTTTTGTTGGTGCGAAGGTCTCGTCCCCGGTGGGACCACCATCCGCTGCTGCCGTCGTGGCTGGTCACAAGACTGTTTCGCAGAACTCAGAGAGACGCAAGACGCCGATGCTTGTCCTCTCCAGCGCTGAGAAGCGTAAGAGCCCGATCATGTGATTGGTGGGGAATGGCTCACATATCCGCATCCGAGTTGACGATGAGAGTCTGTGGTGACTCCCGCAAATGCCCCTAGCCCTAGGTTCTTTACTTTTTTTTTTGTCCTTCAAGTCTTTCCTTTCTATGGGGTTCTGAACTTTCCTTCTGCGGATCCCATTCTTTCATTCTCTGAAACTTGATATGAAGGCTTGAGTCAACCATGGGCTATTTTTGGAAACGCTCCTTATGTTGTCCTGTGAAAGATGTTTTGTGTTTTTTTTTCTTGCTTTCCCTGTCTTCACTTCTTCTCTTCTGAAAAGGTGTCCCAGCTACACCATATTACAATACAAGGCCAGGACAGTGCCAGAGGTCAACTGACCGGGTGAGCCTTTTTTTTTTTTGTTTCTCTCTCAAGAAGAGCCATTTTTGTCCCGACAGACTGTGATGAAAGCATGAATCAATTGAAGATCATATTAGTTGAATTGATTATTGAATGGGGAAAAGAAAAAAAAACAAAAAAAAACATGGGAAAAAAAAGGAACAATATTTCCTTTATGGAACTGTAGTGTTGTACCTAATTGTAGATAATAAATGCATTTATTTGTGCCTATTAACTAAGTTGATCAGCATGAATACAATACAGTCAGGTGCCAATCCTCTGCGAAGTACTCCATATTGCTGCTGGAAGCTCACATTGGGGTTGACGTCACCGATGTACTATGTAGTAAGTGCTGCCTGCACCTTGCTCGGGGCAAGTTAAGAAAGAAGAGACTAAGAGATGTGTCAATTCCAACATATAGTAACCTATATGCAAATGCTTATGTATACGATATATCATGCCAGATTATTCCCAAAAATTAAAAGTGAAACAAATGCCCTTATTCATGCCATCCGCCAAGAACGCCCATTGATGCCAACAATCATAAATAAGGGAACAAACAATATACAAAATATAACATCTACAAATCACTCCTTCAGGCGCTTGGATGCTCTTCCTACCAAGCTGTCGTCAGGCAATCCGCTCCGCTTCGTCCCAGGTAAGCTACCGGTTCGAATGTCGTTGTCGTCCTGACTGACTCGACGATGCGGGTATTTCCCCTCGTAGCCTTCAAAGCAGTTCGCACTGATCGGCCCGCCGTTTTTGAAGTAGGGGTGCTCCAGCGCCTCCTGGGCGGTGATCCGCTTCGCCGGATCGTATTCGAGTAACCGCGACAAAAGATCGAAGCCATCGGCACCGGGTGTGCCAACGCTCGAAGTGGGCGAATAGCCGCCATTCTTCAGACATGCCTGGTACCAGCCTTCGAGGTTGGAAGGCTTGTTGAAATGACCCGGGCCGCGGGACATGGCCAGAGACTGCAATTGGGGATACTCCGGCATCCAGACGAGGCCAGGCCAAGTTTCCTTCCGGGGTAAGCCCAGGATCTCAATGATTTTCATCATTTGGTTCCGCTGAAATGGGACGGTCTTTTTACTGTCCATCTTGGCTTCCTCCCCCTTGAAGATAGGCCGTAAGGACAAGAGCTCAGCGAAGATGCACCCGACCGCCCAAAGGTCGACGGCGGGGGTATAGTGGCGACTACCAAGCAAGAGTTCCGGAGCACGGTACCAGATGGTCACCACAACCTTATCTCCCGAGAAAAGGGAGTTGAGCGGCTTGTAGAACAAGCGAGCGAGACCAAGATCACCGATTCGAATGGCGCCGTTGGAGGTAACCAGGATATTCGCTGGCTTCAGATCTCGATGAAGCACCCAGTTGCTGTGCAGGTACAGTAAGCCATTCAGCAGTTGAAACAGTATCGATCGAACCATTGGCGCGGGGATCGCATGTCTCTGCGGTTGCGTATGATGGTGAATGATCTGAAGCAGGTCATGTTCAGTATACTCGAAGACCATGAAGATGCATTTGTCTTCGAGGATGATCTCGACCAACTGGACAACGTTCGCATGGCTCAGCTCCGAACACAGGGCCATTTCTCGGATCGCGGATTGAGAAAGACCCGTATACTGGATCAACTCGCCCTCCTTATCGGGCTTGAACCTGGTGGAGTCAGCGACGAGAAAAATCTCCCAGATAGATTACGAAGACCGACTTTTTGATGGCGAATTCGCCTTTTTGGCCATTCTTGCCGATAGCCTTGTAGACGCGACCATATGTACCACTGCTGATGAAGCCAACGATATGGTATTTTTCCCGGACGTGGACTTTGCTCGTATATCCACTTCCGGGGGTCCTCTTCGAATCTGCAGTGTCTGGTAAATGTCTGAGTTAGCATGATGGATCAAGCTAATCGAAGGATGAGACCACTGGATTCAGAAGTCGAAAGGCATGGAAGCAAATCAACGAAAGAGGATCGATTGCCCAAAGACCAAAAGCCATCAGGATGCTCGACGCTCATTATCAAACATCGCACACGTGACCTCTCCTGCCTTGGACCAACGACGACACAGACACCAGGAAGGGAAATTACCACGAAGATAGGGGCCTCCCAATGAGTTCGTAAATGGAAAGTTCCTTCCAAACATGATGGGATGGCACAAGGAAGCTGCGACGCCCTCCAGATATCAATCAAGCCAAGCCAAAACCAACAAGAGGGCTACGGGAGATTTAAGACCCGGGCAGCCATGAGCCAGCCACAGCACAGTCCAAAAGAGACGAGAGAGACAGACCAGGTCCCTTTAACAAGACATGCTGACAAAGGAAATGCCAAAAGAGAAAGAAGAACGAGCAGACTAATTACCGTCAAAAGCAGCCTGGACGCTTCTCTTGAGGTTCGGATTCTGACTAGCGGAGGAAGCCGCAGTGGGCCGGATGGAAGACGTCGTTAAAGGTCCCCCGGCGGACGAGGGCGGGTTGGTCAGGCTCATGAAGAGACTGCCAGTGCCAGAACAGTTCGTCGAGTGATCCGAGAAATGGGGCTGCGGTGGCGTGGGCGGTGGAACGATGCAGCAAACACAGGCAAAAGGCGATGGATGATCTCCAACGTACTCCACCGAGGTCGGGAGTCGTGACAGATTCCTGTCAAGACTCCCTCATCAGCAGTCGACTTGCTAACCGTCTAATAGCCGGACTCCAGAGCGTTCGTGTTGCGGGTTGGTGGGTGCGGTGGGTGCCCGTCTTAGTCAGCAGAACAGGACCAATCGACACACACGGAGGACATAACTCCATGTAAAATCCGAGATTCCAGCGTTGATTTACGGAGAGATTATCCATCACTCCCAAGAGAAATTGCTGGAGCCTGGAGTCGGCGAACATAGCCACTTCGAGACAGGGATGAGATGGCAGGAGTTCGTTCCAGCTTCATTGTAGCGGATCATGGTCGCGGAATATCGGGGTGAGTAATAGAGATATCCAGGATCGTCCTGCCTCCTTAATTACCTCTTCAAAAGAATTCGTCGGGGGTTTCATAGTTTAGGCCTATAAGGAACCAAAAGACCGTGATAAGGAGATGTCTTATCGTAATTGTGGTCCATCATTACTATTCCAGGCTCGGTGGCCGGCCTGAGAACGGCTGGTGACACTCCCACGTCACGTCATGCCTGTGTCTCAGCTCCTTCAACACTCGACACTCCAACTCACGCCACCATCCATGCCGCTTGGAGACTTGTTGCCTGTCGAATGGGAAGACTGAGCCAAGGAAAGGAAACATAAAACATATCCAAGCCTCCTTTATCTTGCATACGAGACAATCTCGTGCGGGACGCCATGGTGTCCCCAGCGCCGACCGGCTCGAAGGTCACGCTATACCTCATCTACTTGGTCTTCGTCACGACGTTGGGACCACTGCAATTCGGGTACCATCTGGTATATATGAACCTTCAGCTTGATCCTTGATAAGAAGTCTTCTGGCGTGGTGCCTTATTCGAACTGTTGGGACTGACCACCCGTTGAAAATCAGGCTGAACTGAACGCTCCCCAAGCCGTCCTTACGTGCGAAAAGAAGAGTATCATATCCACGCATTCCTCCTCCTCTTCACACCTGCCACAATGCATTCCCATGAATCCATCGCAATTCGGTCTCGTTTCCTCCATCTACACACTGGGTGGTCTCCTGGGGGCCTTGCTGGCGGGGCCCATTGCAACTAAGTCTGGGCGACTGCTAGCCCTGAGGGCGACGACTGTGTTTTTTATGCTGGGGTCGATAGCGGAGGCTTCTGCATCCGGCATTGCAGTACTCAGCCTTGGGCGACTCCTCGCTGGTGTGGGAGCTGGGGCTTCCATCGTGGTTGGGCCCATCTTCGTTTCTGAGATCGCCCCTCCCCAATCACGGGGCTTTTTTGGAGCCTTTACACAGGTCATGACGAACGTGGGTATTCTGCTGACTCAGACCCTTGGATACTTCCTCAGCAAGGGCAGTCTCTGGAGGATTATTCTCGCCATTGGTGCTGCCATTGGATGTGGGGAACTCTGCGGTTTGCTTCTGGTCCCGGAAAGTCCTGCTTGGCTCGCGGAGCATCAGCACGCGAACCAGGCCCGACAGGTCCTCCAACGCATACGGGGAAAGAATGCGGATATCGAAGGCGAGGTCAAGGCGTGGAAAGTGTCCTCAACATCCGGACATGGAACCGCGGAAGAAGAATCCTTGCTCTCACCACCGTCGGGGAATCTACCACCGCGCAATCCACCCGTCACCATCCTGGGCGCAGTTACCAATGCCCAATATCGCCCGGCCATTCTCGCTGTTGTCATTGTGATGGTGGCTCAGCAGTTCACGGGCATCAACAGTATCATCATGTACAGCGTCTCACTCCTGCAGAGCACTCTTCCCACGGGGGCATCGCTCCTGGCCGTTATCATCTCCGCCCTCAACCTCGTCGTTACTCTTGCTTGTTCCCCACTGCCGGATAGGATCGGCCGCAAGACCTGTCTCCTGCTTAGTATCACTGGCATGGGGCTCGGGTCGGTGCTGCTGGCTCTGGGGATCTCCGTCGGTCAGAAGGCGGTCTCTGCTGTCGCGAGCTTATTTTTCGTGGCTAGTTTCGCGGTCGGACTCGGTCCTGTCCCATTCATCCTGGCCTCTGAGCTCGTCGGACCGGAGGCCGTAGGCGCTACTCAAAGCTGGGCTTTGGCAGCCAACTGGACCGCAACCTTCGTGGTCGCCCAATTCTTCCCCGTGCTAAATGATGCCCTGGGCGGCAGGGGGAAGATCTACTGGCTCTTCGCGGCATTGGCTGCCCTCTTTAGCTTCTTGATCTTCCTGCGTGTGCCGGAAACAAAGGGGAAATGTAGCGTGGATGAAGTTTGGGGCCGAGCGGAGCAGCGGAGGAGAGATTAGTTTGGATCACTTCCTTTGCATCATTTACATAGCCCTCTTCTACATCCGCAACCACGGAGTTCAAGCATGATGTCTTAATGCCCGAAAGTCTCTGTCGGTGATAGAGTCATCAACCTTCATCCTTATCCTATTGGACAGCCTAAATTGATCATGTCCTTGTATCTGATACCTGGAGGATTTGTTCAATGACTATGGTTTCTAGCCGAGTAATTAAATACCTGCTATCCCTCCGATCCGTCCAGACCCTCGAGCCAAGCAGATCAGGTGCCACGATGCTCACCATCCTCTACAATGTTGATGAGTAATCAATCTTTGGGGTTTTGAGCCAGCGATGGACTAGAAGGTTTAACGTGCACCAGATCAGTAGCCCATTGGATCCCTCCAGGGAGCCGAGGTAGCGAGCATACGTGCACAGGAATTACCTAAGATACAGAAGCAAGGGTTTGTCAGGGGCTTTGGGGGATTTTGGCTCTTATGTCCAGTCATGGCATCTCGTGGCGTGGATAGAGGACAGGGGTGTGGCGGGCAGCCTAACCAGTTCCGTTGTCTGCTGTGAGATTGTTGGTGGGAAATGACGTTTTCCCATTACTCTTTCAGCTGCTCTGACTGCCCTTTGTTATTGGTGATCCGTCAGCAGCTAGCTATCAAGGATCTGATGTGTTCAGATGATTCTACTAAGCATCGTATGATTTGTATCCTCCGTCGATAGGCAGCGAGATAAAGGCTGGATCAGGGCGTCTCGTATTATTATTATTTAGCGATTGAGTAAGAATTAAGGATCAGGACCCTGCAGTACTACTGGCTCTTGGAACGAAGATAGGTCGATATTTTCGGCACGCTGAGTTTGATGGCCGCCATGGCTGTGTTTCAGGCACAGCCTTAAAAAATGCAGGATCAAATACCATCCGCGATGGGATGAGGAGAGGGCCAATCCTTATACTGAGCTACCTAGATCAACTCATTGCACAGCCAGAATTCGATTCAATTCCATGCCCATGGTGAGCTGTGAACTTGGAGCACATTGTGCGGTGAAGGAGTTTGGATTGTTGAAAAAAGGTGGATACTGGTAGTGATCCAGCTAACCCTCTCCGGAGGATCCTGACGTAGGGTGTTCTGGATGATCTGATTTCCCGCAGGTTCCGCAGCCGACGACGATGATGTTTGCCTTGTTTCGATCGCCCCCAGGACCCGCCAGGAGCATTATCTAGGTTCTTCATCAATCATAAAGTCACACTAACTAGGAATAATGCTAACAACAGTAATTACAATACACTTTGTGGCGTACCTACGCTTTCGATGGTATTATTCTTAGCAATCGTCAACTCTCCCCCACGACGGTGCTCTGTCACAGTTTCTCGACCAAGATGCTACTCCAATTGCAGTCGACCTAGTCCGTTATTTCCTCACCCCTCGACCAGACTGCCTCGCTTCATGAGAGCCTGCTGGGATCGATTCCGGAGTCCTGCTCGTGATCTCTGATCTCCCCGCATTTTGCCGAACCTCAAAATCGTCGCTTCTTGACTCTTGACCGGTCGTGATCGAGCGACCAAGGGAAGGATCTGGGTACCCGATTTGTTCCCCCTCCGCCGTGGCCAGTAACAAGGCCATTTCTCTCGCTCTTCGGTCTGATCGAGCAAGGTCTATGTCTAGGACAATCGCCCCATCCAATTCGTTGCCACTGCTTGCTACTCCTGGCTTACCCCGCATCCCGATTCGATTCCTTCACAATGGTCCGCCTTCCCTTGCCGCCACGCTTCATCAGCTCCAAGAACACGGCGCCCGCCCAGCAGAGTCGAAATACCAGCCCCATGAGGATCTCGGCCGAGAACACTTTGATTTTGAAGACTACAGTCATCAAGGTGAGCAGAGCATGTTGGTTGTATGAAGCTAAGACGGTGGATGGGCTGATTTCGATCCGTGACTAGGGAAGGGGCCTTGCGGCCAAGGATAGAGGAGGCACAAGCGATCCAGTGAGTCCCGACGTAACATCCAGAGTCGACCAGTGCTTATGGCCATTTTTTAGTATTTAGTGGTGACCCTGGGAAATGCGCGAGAGTCGACGCCGACCATAACGAAATCCCTCAACCCGGATTGGAACGTAACATTCGAACTGCCCGTGGTTGGAGTGCCGCTGCTGGAATGCGTCTGCTGGGACCGTGACAGAATTGGAAGAGACTACCTGGGGGAATTCGATATCCCGTTGGAGGAGATCTTCGCGGATGGAGAAATCCAACAGCAGGTACGCCCTGGTCTCTTTCCGGGCTCTACCATTCGTCGAGCTGATGATTGCGATAGCCAAAATGGTACACACTCCTATCGAAACGAAGGCCGGGCAAGAAGAAGGGGAGCGTCGTGTCTGGCGAGATCCTCCTTCAATTCTCCCTCTACGACTCGTCCAATCCGACGGCTCCGGCACAGGAGATCTACCAGAAATTTAGATCCATAGTATGCGCCGGGGAGGAGGATGAGACGCTCTCGCAGGGTGCTTGGAATGATCAGGAAGATCTCGATAAAGACGACGAAACTTCGGATGAGACTGATGATCCGACAAAACCCGAGGTGGTGGAGAAACGCAAACGACGGCTTCGTATTGCACGATTAAAACGTAAAACCCTTGCAGCCCGGGCTTATCAATTCTCTGGGGCAGGAAATGGCGTTGAGGGTATTGTGTTTATGGAGATCTCAAAAATCACGGATCTCCCTCCGGAGAGGAACAGTATGAGGACCGGGCCATGCTGAATATGACGTTCGGAGGCTAACTACTCATAGTGACTCGTACGTCATTCGATATGGATCCGTTCGTCGTGACGTCTTTGGGGAGAAAAACGCTACGAACTCGCGTCATCCGGCATAACTTGAACCCGGTGTTTGACGAAAAAATGGTGTTCCAGGTGATGAAACACGAACAGACTTACACGATCAGTTTCACGGTGATGGACCGAGACAAGCTGTCGGGAAATGACCTCGTCGCGACGGCGGACTTCCCGCTGCAAACCCTGATTTCGGCTGCGCCTGAGGCCGATCCGGAGACTGGACTCTACAGGCTTCAAGAGCCGTCGGTCGTCGCCCGGACCCCTCCCGCCTCGAAACCACGGTTTCGGCTACCGATGTCTCGTTCGTCGTCGGCGACCAGCTTGCCCAAGATATCCAAGCCCAGTTTAAAACCCAGGGGCTCAAATACGTCCCTGTCCAGTCAGGTGCCGTCGGATCAACAGCCCCCGACTCCTACAAGCAGTGTTCCCCCTGATCCCAACAGTTCCTTGCTGACCGTCCCGGGAAGGACGAGTGACGATATCACCGCTTCCACTCAGAACAGTTCAGAGGACAATGATCTCAAAACCTATATAATCCCCCTTCTGTTGAAGAACAAAGAGCGCTGGGAAGACAAGCATGCCCCGGAGCTCTTTGTAAAGGCCAAATACATGCCCTACAAGGCGCTACGCCAACAATTTTGGAGGGTCATGCTGAAGCAGTACGATACTGATGATAGCGGTCGAATCAGCAAGATTGAGCTGACTACCATGCTTGATACGCTTGGGTCCACTCTTAAAGAGTCCACCATTGATGGCTTTTTCAGAAGATTCGCCTCTGAGAACCAACCCGGTGAGACGGCGGATCTGACCTACGACCAGGCCGTGATCTGCCTGGAGGATGCGCTTCAGGCGGTACAGAAGAAAACTTTCGGAAAAATTGGATCCAAGATCCCGAACGTTGTGTCAAGTTCCCTCCCGTCAGCAGGAGACGGTGGGAGTCCTGATCCGTCGAGTGGTGGGGATATCGCTGCGGAAACGAGTGATTCTCTGCCATCGAACGTTGATCCTCAAACGACTGAAGTGCCGACCCTTTCGGAAGAGGAACAACCGAGCGCCGGGGATGAAGATCTCGCACCTGATGATCTCATTGATGAGAGGGGTGAAGAACATGTCATTGAAATCGGAGAATGTCCTCTGTGCCATCAACCTCGACTCGCCAAACGCTCCGATGCGGATATCATTACCCACCTCGCAACTTGCGCCAGTCAAGACTGGAGACAGGTGGACAATCTCGTCATGGGCGGGTTCGTCACGTCCAGTCAAGCTCAGCGGAAGTGGTACACCAAAGTGATCACGAAGATCTCTTATGGCGGCTACCGGCTGGGAGCGAATTCCGCCAATATTCTCGTTCAGGATCGAATCACTGGACAGATTAACGAGGAACGGATGAGTGTCTACGTTCGTCTGGGGATCCGCTTGCTTTACAAAGGTCTCAAGAGTCGGGAGATGGAAAAGAAACGAAGTAAGTGATGAGAAACGACTCTTTTTTTTTTCTAGGCTTTTTTTTTTCCCCTGACCACTAACATTATCATAGTCCGGAAGATGCTCAAGTCCCTGAGTATCAAGCAGGGCAGGAAATACGATGATCCTGCGTCTGCCAGTCAGATTGAGGGTTTCATCAATTTCCATCGACTGGACATGTCTGAAGTCTTGCTTCCTGTGGAACAGTTCAAGACCTTTAATGAATTCTTCTACCGAGAGCTCAAGCCAGGCTCGCGGCCATGTTCCGCTCCCGACAACCCAAAGATCGTCGTTTCCCCCGCCGACTGCAGAACCGTGGTCTTTGATCGCATCGACGAGGCTACAAAGATCTGGATTAAGGGAAGAGAATTCTCTGTAGAGAGATTGCTTGGGAAAGCTTACCCTGAAGAGGCGAAACGATATAAGACCGGAGCCGTCGGAATCTTCCGTCTTGCTCCTCAGGACTACCACCGGTTTCACATCCCCGTGGACGGGGTCCTAGGCACGCCGAAAACGATTGAAGGGGAGTATTACACGGTGAACCCGATGGCCATCCGCTCCGCACTGGATGTATACGGCGAAAACGTCCGGGTCTTGGTTCCCATTGATTCGGTCGCACATGGCCGGGTCATGGTCATCTGTGTGGGTGCAATGATGGTTGGCAGCACGGTTATTACCCGTCAGGCTGGAGAGAAGGTATCGCGCACCGAAGAGTTGGGTTACTTCAAGTTCGGCGGCAGCACTGTCCTCTTGCTATTTGAACCCGGAATGATCAACTTTGACAGCGACCTGGTGGAGAACTCTAAGGGCGCCCTTGAGACATTGGTGAGTGAATCGTCCTCATTGTGTTTGCGAGCGTATCTCTCTAACCTTGGTGTTCGCCGCTGCAGGTTCGGGTAGGGATGTCCGTCGGCCACAGTCCCGATGAGCCACAGTTTGAGCCCGACATGCCGAAGAAAGAAGAGCAGGTTACGCTCGAGGAGAGACAAGAAGCGAAGCGCAGGATTGCCGGCAACCTGGCACCACCCCGTCAGACGGACGCGTAACTAGACGCATGGATGGATCTTTGCATTTTGCTATCTTCGAAGTGATCAGTTATCTTGCTGTATAGTTTCTAGATCCTGTTCATGTATGATTGTGTTTGGGCGGGACTCGTTTTGTGATGGACTATACATAGTGACATATGAGGTGTCATATATAATATACTGCATCTTTTCTTGTACTTCGGAAATTGGGCCAGATGGAAAGAGTGCCTAGTATAGAGGAGTACCTAAGCCAATGATATCGATTACCGGCTGCAGCACAGGATATTATTTTGCAGTCAATCCAATTCACTCTCCGCTCATCAATAATAGCGTAGCTCTCTTCCTCCTTTCCAAGTCATCTGGCAATACTTCGCATGCTTATCGATGCCATTCCCCCCTCCGCAGCCCGAAACGGCCTAGCGCGATCCCCACACGCGCCACGACCAAAACAACGGCGTGCAGCGAATTCAGCGCAGGAAACGATGAGCCATCGTGTATTCACACAGCGTCAGCGCCGCAGCAATCGTGTAAATCCGCAGCAGAAGACGCCACAATTGCTGTATCGGTCGACTCGGGATCGTTGGCGTGCATCTGTTCCAAGAAAAATAGGATTGACTGTCTACTCCGTAGTCGCGTCCCGGCCTGGGCGTCCGAAGCGCGACCCGTCAAATCACGTTCTCTCAGAATTCCAAGACTGCGACCTGACGGATGACCGATCGCAGCACCACAACAGCGACAGGACCCCGCAATCAGAGGGTCTGAACGACGACGAAAAGGACACAGCTAGATAGGGGAGCTGTTACTGGATTGTCAACTGCTTACCATCGTACGACGTTGGATCGAGAGGTGGGCTGCGGAAGCTGCGAGTCGCTGTCTGAACTCTTGCGACCGCAACGACAACACCTCTCAAGTGTCGCATGGGACTCGATCCTTGACCTAGCTCTCACCGGATCCGTTGAGAGACTGGTGGATTATTCACTGGTAGTCCTTTCATCGCCGGCCTTGCTCCGTTTCATCACCTGACATGACCATCGCGGTCCTAACACCTTCAACGACAAGGACAACGCGTCGTGAGCCTCTGAAAGCAATTAACATGGCGACGTCGCAGGCGCAGTCGCGCCCTGCGTCGTCGTCCGCACAGGACACTGGGGGGAAAGGACGAGGTAGACGGACAAGCGCGCGCCTGAATGCTGCAAAAGATGATGGTGGTGATGAGGGCAAGACTGTCAACAGGACAGCGCAGGAAAAGGCCTCACTGGCGAGCGAGAAAAAAAGAAAAGCAGGTTAGTGCCTATTCTCGTGGGACGCTATTCAATCTATCATACTCCGAAAGATGTCGGAAGTTGGTTATGTCCAAACACTACTCGGTTGCTAACTCGTTTGGTATTTCTCTGGCAGCTTATGACGAGGATATTGAGGGTTTCCAATTCACACGGACAAGCTCAAAGAAAGCGAAACCGTTAAGCGGTGAGGAAGTGTCCGTGCCAGAGCCCATTGTGGAGGAGACCCCTCAGCAGTCACCTGCTAAGAGAGGACGACCCCCGAAAACGAAGTCGAGCAAAGCATCTGGCGGAGAAGATACAGGCACAAATGGAACTGCGACTGGGAAGCCATCGCGAGGACGTCCGAAAAGGGCCTCTCTTGAACTCCAGAATGAGCCAGAGAAAAATCATCGTTCGACTCGGGCACGGGATGAGGAGGACCCGTTTCCCATGGAAAAGGTACGAAAGAAAGGCCGACCGAGCAAATCAAAGACGGTCGATGCGAATGGGTTTCTGTCGCCAGAACCCACGCAAACTGAAACGTCCAAAATCGCATTACCATTCGCGGATACTCCTGTCATTCAGCGAAATAAAGAGATGAGGAAGGAGCGAGCAGGAAAGGGTGAAAGACGGAGCAGTCTAGGAATGAGAGGACGACGAGCTAGCTCTCTGATAGACTCCGGCGCGTCCAACGGTGGGGATATTCTTCCGCAGACAACTCCTAGCCCTGAAATTGAACGGGGTGCTGATACTTTTAGTACAGCGGTACCTCATAAGGAGGTAGACACTTCGGACTTTTATAAACATATCGCAAGCGAGGGTCTATCCGAACCTCGACGGATGAAACAGTTATTGACGTGGTGTGCAACTCGGGCACTGGGTGAAAAACCATCTGGGTCACGGTCCGCCGATGATAGCGCCAGATTGGCAGGTGAGTTGACTAAAATCGAGAATTCAACCTGGCGAGAAACTGACTTCCTTCGCAGCACGCGTCATTCAAGAAGAGCTGCTTCAGGACTTTGCCAACAGATCCGAACTCTCCGACTGGTTTACACGAGAGGACTCCGATCCTCCTGCTGTGGTTGTCAAGAAACCGAATCCGAAGAACATTCAGAATGCGGACAAGATTAAAGAACTCGAGGAACAGATACAACGGTATGTTGACAGGCGAATCGTGACGACATGTGGACTGGAGCCTTTGCTAATAGGTCTTCGTCTTGAAGGCTACAAAATGAAAGGCATGCTCTCAACGCTCTCCTACGACCTCCTTCGATTCCACATTACGAATCTTCAGAACGGCGAGCAGAGGAAACGGAGGCCCAGTCTTCCGAGGCGCAGTCTTCATCTGATGCTCTATCACAAGGTCCCGAAGCCATTGATACATCCGTACTAGATCCTTCGCAACAGTCACTTATCACATCTCTCGGTCTTGACAATCTACGCATAGATGACAACCACCAACAGGAGTCACCTTCTCTTCCTTCCGCCACCACCACCACCACCACCAGTCTACCACCTATCTCACCCGCTACAGTCTCCTCACGCCTGTCCCGTATCACCACATCATTGGCCCCGACCCTTGATTCTTTTGCTTCTGGGATCCACGACATAGAAATATATCGATCCGCAGCAGATAACGTGTCCTCCAAGATCCTGCGTATCTGCTCACAACGATTGGAGGAACGGGATCTCCGGAATACCCTGAGGGCGTTGGAGATCGAAGAAGATCAAGACGACAGTGGTGGTGGGGGAGACAAGAATCTGACACGAATACGACTAGAGAAGCAACGAAGGGAGGATATTGGCCTTGTTCTTGGTGCTCTGAGTCGTGTAGAGCGACGATGAAACCGATAATGTATTACAACGCTAATGTCAATGTCTTCTTTATGTGATACCAGAAAACCCATCCGTGGTTTTCTTGTTGTTTCTTGTTTCTTCCTTCTTGTTGAGAAATACCTCCCCCTTGTCCTCTCTCTCTCTGTGTCTGTTTTTACACTGGGCATTGGAGTTTTTCTGTTTTTGCTTCTGTATTAAGCTGGCTTGGTTGGACTGGATAGGGCGCGATGACAATGACACCGATAGGCAATCAATACATAGCTATGATGAAAGCTCTCAAGAACCTTGAGTATTTGATCATTGGCTTGCTGACTTGGGCTGTGTATAGTTGCTTGCGTTTGTTCTCTTTTTCAAAGGGAGAAAGTACTGTACATACATATATTACATTGAATGGGTCCTCTTATAACTGTGAGTGAAGTCTTCGGTCAATGGAGACGATGAATAACCACTTGCTTCACGGGTGAGACGTCTTTGTTTCTGGAAGCTGGAAGACATATATCTTATAATTAGGTGTGAATGGGATGTTTTTATTTGCGTTAAAGGTAAAAAAAAAAAGAATACTGGGTTGTGGTACATTAGTGCTGCGCACAGTATCTACCTGCTTAATCTAGATAAAAATGTATATAATCTGAGCCGTGCTCACTAGGGATGCTGATACACCAAGGTGACATTATTTCTTTTTCCAGCTGGATAGAACTTATCTGTGAAACCCTGTACATTTATTTCCAACAAACATTGAAGGAAGGGAGTTCTCCTTTCATCCGATAACTCCAATGGTGGCGGGAGTACATTATGGTGAGTCGACGCTTCCCTAAATTCTCCTGCCAATTCTCCACCCGCAGCCACTAACCATCTCACATCGTCATCCTACCAGTACAATCTCACTTCACTTGGAATTCAAATCAGCTTTGAGCCTAAGCGATGCCTTGTCTTATTGTTTCATAGGGGAGATGACAATAACTTTCAGGTACAGTTTATTGCACAGTTACTGGTCATTAATAGATGTCAATTCCAGCACTCGAGTCGCTTGCGTTTGAATGCAGCCAGTCAGGTAAGAAGAGCTCTCCTCATTCCAAGCCCAAGCAACTTCGACATCTTTGAGACTTTTGACATCATCGTTATTGTTGCCATCGTTCGCAAACATTACGTTATTGATGATGATCTCCTCGCTGACATCCCCATTTTTTTTCTACTACAGGACCCGCCAGACATGATCCCCTGTCGATCAAGAACGACGTGGCTAGGCCGTACTACTGGGTCTGGGTGTGGAGACCGACTTGTCCATCGACAACACATAACTCTCCATAATGCACATTGCTTATGCTATGTGCTTGCTGTTGTTGTGAATCCAGAGAAGGAATGGAATTTCTTTTCTTTCCCCCCATGGACTCGGACTCTGCATGACCTTGCAGGTCTTCTATGCAAGGTTTGCTGGTCGAATTACGCGTTCCTCCTTCGCATCTCATCTGGGAGAGCATGCTCATCCAGATATCCAACCGAGAAAGACAAAAAGGATGAGGAGCATCCGACATTCAACGACATACCAGAAACGTTTCACATAGATCAATTACGGTGCTGGTTATCAGGATTGTTGAATCTGTGATTTACGGCTCTAGCATGTATCGGCATTCAATAGTTCTAATGTGGAGATTCAGTGCCAGCGATGAGCAGCAGATCGTCCTCCCTGAGGTCCAATTCTCTGGCAGAGACCGATACTGCGGGTCCAATTCATCGCCTCTCCCGAGAAGGAACAATCATAGAACCTTCAAGACTGATTTTCATCAGTGGCTCAGCAGTACGACTGACTACTGTTGTCCATAATTCGCCCTCGTCTCCAGGAGATACAGTGATCTACCAGAGGATGACATCATTGGTCAAAACCATCGTGACAGGCTACCGGTCGGGTCACGGGGCCTGGATACCGCAGACTGAGCCATTGACAAGCAAGGACAAAGGCCATGCTAAGCAGTCATCTGTCATGAACGAATTCTTGGTTGATAGCTGTGGTATGTTCTCTTCTCTTCCAAGAAATTGCTGCTTCCTGCTGGTCCTCCTTTTGGGGGTGGTATCTCCCTTTTGACTCAGCTGCTGTTCACTCAGTAGTGTTGTTGCTGCATTCTGGTCTGCCAGGAGTCTCTCCGCAAGGTGGCAAGAAACATTGGCAACTGACGCGTTGAACTCTGAATATTACCTGGAACCCCTGGATGAATGTTGTCGTCGTCAGTACCTCTGCCTTGCTCTCACCTTCCGAAGAAAGCTCTCCAACCTGTTCTCTTTTTCAGCCAGCCTCTTCCGACGACATGGATATTATACAGCTAATGATATTTCCTCCCGCACGCATGGGCCTTGTCAGCGGATATAAAACGAGTCGTCGTATAAATGGTTATTTGATTTGATTTGAGGAGCCTTAAAGGTATCCCGATTGGGTGATCCTGTGTACCAGAGTAGAGTTGCACAGAGTCTCACCACCATCCGGAGTAGGACTAAAACGATGGTCTTGAGAGCTCACTCCCCGTTCTGTCGGCTCGGAAGCCGGGACTGGAAACGGCTGCTAATGCCTGCTCTTTACAACCTGCAGGGCCCCGACGGGCAGTGCAGCTGAAGCAAGCTAGAGTTTGAGGATGCGGCCTTAAATTGTTGTTGATTCCAGCGTGGATGCTAAAAGACCCTTCTAGCCATTTTCCTAATCCAGGAATCCTTCGCTTCTTCTCTTCGAAAGAAAAAAAAATTTTTCCTTTAGGTTCACATGTCTGCCGACCGCACCTCTTTTAGGTTGCTGATGATTTAAGATGAGAGTCTAGAAGTGCGACCGCCAGAGACTTAAGTTTTTCTCTTTTTGCGGGTGGTATTCTTGCTTTTAGTGTTGTGCGTGGTAAGAATTGTGGATCATCAACGGGTCGAGAATCCCGTTGCCGTTTCTTTCTTTTTTTTTCTCCTTTTATTTTTTTCCCCCTCTCCTTATTACTAAAGTTACTAAAGCACATGCCGGGAGCTAAAAAGTTAATTGCTCCAGAACCAACGTCGTGCGAATTGAAGCGGGAAGCTTTGAATCAAAGCCCCTATCAATGCTATCATCCGTCACGCCATCGCCTTTGTGCGTTATCTCTGACTCTGAGCATTTGGAGAGTGGGTCTCGAGACCGGCTGGGTCGTTGGGCAGACATCCAGAATCCAGATCGCTATCTACTCTATCTAGGCTTTGCCGCGAATCGAATGGGTCCTCGACGCAACATGTAGTACGGATCACAAGTCACCGAAGCCGCTAGCTAGCTATCAAGCGACCCGAATCCGGGCGGTCTGGAACGACTTCAGGAGTCATATGGCAGGCTGCGGCTGCCACTGCGATGGACTGACGATTTCCCCTTATCGACCTTTCGACTTGGCATTGACGAGCTCTGCTCCGTGGCTACGATCTCTAGCTCTTGATACGGCGCTAAGCTCGCCATCTCTGCCTCGAGTTCTCAGTCTATCCATCCTTCCCGGGTGCCGAAAGTGGGAGGTTTCTGCGAAGTGACATGGTTCACTGCACGTCTTAGGTCTCGTGAGGGACAAGACTCCCCGCAATCTGTGTCGGTCGAGTCCAATACATTGACATCTGGGAGGCTCGTACAACATGGCCCTTCAGATTTCGGTGATCCAAAGAGGACAGACAGCGACCAGAGGCCTGAGTATCTGCAACCCCACAAAAGCTGTCTTGGCCCTACGACTTGAGACGCCGGTCATAGGCAGATACTTTCCTTCCGCACTGAACGTGTCCACTGGATCGCAACTTGGTATTGGTTGTGTGGTTTAAATGAGTGTGACTTGAGCTTTCTCGAATCAACGGGTGCCCCATGATCCACGCGCAAGACTCCATCGTAGGATGTGGCTTATTCTTGTGACTAGATCTGAGAGACGATCTGCGGTCGTGACTCATAGTTACTTCCTCTGTCGACGATGCCGAGATGCGACGCAAGTCAGATTGCCAGCCACCACTGCTTGCTGTCAAGTCTATGCGTGGGGGCATTATATGTCTATGAATGGGTGTGGGCCTTGAAGTGATGGCATGTAAGCTCACCACAGTCTTATCATGGCCAATGGTACGAAGTACTTGCACGATAGACAACATGCCATGGCAGTCCATCTGGTATCTTGATCCATGTAGCTCGGAGAAGCAGTAGGGTACCTACGTGGACGTGACCATATCGTACCGAGTACTCCGTGCTCTGTACACTGGCAATACTTCTGACGAAACAGGGGAATGCACTTGACACCTACGAATTGCTAGTGTCTGAGCGTGGTAATACCTCCCTTCGCTGTAGGGCCAGTCGCGATGTTGTACCGGAAACCGGAAAGCCTACGGGTACAGCGCTGGTGACTTGATACTTCAGTCATTTGTTACGCAAAAGTTCTCCACCCGCCAAAAACATTGAACGGGAGACATGCTGGTACACGAAAAACCATACCATTCGAGCTGCCAAGGAGTGCTGCCTGCCTTACTCATCATGAATGCCTGGATCGATTGAATGAAGCCTTCACCTGACTCGTGGTACGGCCAATGGCAGGAGAGCCTAACCGTCTTATTTATTTATTTATCTGGAAAATGCTACGGAGTACTCCGTGGGGGTGGGATCAGTTCTCCTTTTGTTTATTTTCCCCCTCTTTTCTGTTTTTTTTTTCTTTTTCCTACACCGTAAGACAGTGGCGATGACGAACGGACCAAGTACTATTGAGGTAGGATTAATATTAGATAAATTAAATTATGCTTGAGGACTGGCAAGACGGGATCGTCGAAAAAAAAAACAAAAAAAAATTTCAAAACGGCATGTCGTCGTAGCGTGCATTATTGACGCGGCTATTGCTGGATAGTGGATAGCTTAGTGGACCATTGGGGAAATACCCCGATCCGTGGCGGCGTTGTTCTATTTCTATCCCTAAGCTTGAGGCCGGGCCGGACAGCCGTGGCTCAGTTAGAGCAGTTGTGATCGGCAGGACCCAGAGTGGCGGCACTGGCGGAGATCCCGAGCGAACTTTGTTAGGGACGTTGGGTCCTTGGGTCCTTGGCAGTTAAGGTTGCCTGCCGATCTGATAGCCCCAATATTATTACCCCTAAGTTCCAACGCCCCTAAGCCTGAGGATAAGGACTAAGCTTAGGTATTTATTTCCACGAGGCCACGGCGTCGTTGGGCCGCGACCCAAGCAAGCCACCCCCAGCCCTACGGAGTACTGCTGGAGGCAAAACAGACTGACGGTGAGCACTGAGCATGGGCGTTCGTCAGCCTGTATCGTATCCAGCACAGATCGTGGCTGATTGACAGACGCTGACTGGCGCATGTCCTCCGGTCCTGCACTGCACTGCAATGCAATGCAAGATCAGCGTTCACGGCATCCCCCGAGTTGACTCCCGAGTCCACCTCCCACCTCCGTACCTCCCTCCTTGGGACTTCTACCGGTATCTCCCTTTTGGGCGGCCCGACAAAGCACTCTTATAGTCTTAGTCTCGCATGCGACAGGGCCCCCCGGTGCTCCGTGCACATCGGTGACATGCGCAGAAGGGGAGGTAGGCAGGAGGATTGGCCGTCAATCGTCCAAATAGTCGCGACAGAAACTGAATCTTCACATGCTGATCAGGAGGCTGCTGCTGGCTGTCCAGATGGAAAGCTATCTGAATCGAGGAAATGGGCTGTGAAATTGATGTCAAATGACGACGACTTGACTCTAATTTTATTTATTGATTAAATTTATTCCTTTAATGTTATTCAACATGTCTCAATTTTTTGACACCTACTCGACACGTAATCAGTCCTTGACTTTTGTCCAGCATTGACGAAAAATGTCAGATGGGGACGACAATTTTTTTCCTCTCTTATCCCTATTGTCGATCTACAGCTTGTGTGTGTGTGCGTGTTTGTGTCTATAGCAAGCGGTTGTGTCCATTACCATTGCCACTGTCATTAAAATGATGGCTTATCTAGATAGACTGCTAGCCACTGACATTATTAATTAATGTTATCGCCATCCTGTTGAGTCTGAGACTGTGTACGGCGTAGTTGGGCAGTTCTGGAATCCATCTCCTTAGTTAAACTAAACTTAGACTCTCCAGCGTACCCACAGAACGACTCCGGCCCAACGCCATCCCGAAAATCCAGACTATTCTTCGTCTCTCGGGCCGGCGGGGTCAAGCTTTTTCTCTCTCTCGGTCGGGCTGATATCAAACTTCGTCAAAAGCTTGGACACCTGGCGTTGCTGATTTGCTTTCTCAACTCGACTCGACTCGACTCCATTGCATCTGGTGTGACCGTGGAGCCCATGCCACCCCGTCACCACCCCCTAAGTCTCAGCCATTATCCTATCCATCGCCATCACGGACCATGCGACCACGAGGGCAACCCACTGCCACTGAAACAGACAGTCTGATGCCGCGGCTCACGATGCAAGGCTCACGGACCCCATTTAATATTATGTGCACGGAAGGGGAGAGAAGAAAAAAGGGAGGAGGGGCCTGTCGAGGCAGGGTGTGACCCGCTCCGATGCACAGATGGATCGTGCTGAAATGAAAAGGATGAATAATAAGAATCAAACCCATCTTAAATAGATTCATGTGCATGCCTCCTTCCGTTCGCGTCCCTTCTTTTTCATAATAATAATCGATTAGCTTCCGGCTATTCGATCGGTGCACGACACGACACGGCGGGCGGCGGATAGCAGCTGCTGATTTATCCATCAGTCAATCGCTCGTTCTCGACTATTATTATCCTGGCCTTTCTTGTGTCTCGTTGATCTTTTCTTCTTTTCTTCTTCTTTTCTTTGCATTCTTTTATCTTCCATCGGTGTTGCCACATCCCCTTCCCCAGTTTTGCTTTCCTTTGTGCAAGCCCCAGATCTGTTAGGTACACAGCACTACAGACTGCAGACAGTACATCCAGTCCATCCAACCTGCATCCTCCATCGACGCAGTTATTCATCTGAGCTGACTTCAACCCCCCGAAGAGGAAAGACAAATCCTGTTTTATGCATCCATGACGTACTCTCGGTCTCGGTAGCGGGCTTCCCTCATCGCCATCTGTGTACCTCGAACTATACAGACCGGACAGCACAGGCCCGGCTTTGCTGCACAACGTCCCGCCACAGCTGAACTCGAGTCAGATTTTACAAACCTGTTGAGCCACCTGAATTCACGTTCTTCTCGCCTCATTATAAATCTTTTTTTCTGTGCGGTGACGAGTCGACTCGAGTCTCGTGCAAAGCGGCGATGCAACATTGCTGACCGTTGCCGGGCTACAGTCCACTGACCTTTCTCGCTCTCACTTCCACAACAGAACCCACCCCCTTCAATTCTCGCCAATCAGTGTCGCAGGCCGCTGCGTCCTGGAATCTGCAAGATCGAAGCCGTATCCACACCGGTCGGAGAGATGGCGGGCGGCTACTTTGACCTTCCGCTCACCTCTCCCAATCCCCAGCACACAAGTAACAGCCAGCGGGGCGCAAGTGCAACAGAGCATCTCGCGGAGACGAGCAGATCCTCGAGCTCACATACATCGCCCTTGCTCACACCCAATGAGAGCGCGCCTTCTAATCGAGGGCCTGGGCCAGGAGGCGCGCAGAACAAGCCACGGAATGCCGGCATTCTCAAAGTCACGAATCGCGTCAAGTTCACCGTCAGCGAGCCTGAGACGGAGGACGAGCAGAGAGGAGGCCGGTCGACAGCGGAGGAAGGGGGCCAGCTTCCCCAGAGGCCCGCGCCCACCGTCCGCATTCCTTACGCCGATAAACTGGGCAGGAGCTCCATCCTTCCCCCGCCCTTGACGGATGACGGCTCCAATGCGGCCTCAGATGTCACTGGATCCACCCTGCACTCGCGAGCCAGTTCCCCGGGGATCCGTGACGATGAGGGCAACGGTGAGATCAGCGATGAGAAAGGCAGAGCCATCCACTCGGCTCAAGAACGAGCTCAACGTCTGGCCTCCCTACTCGGCCGTTCCTCCACCCCCAAATCTCCGCGGCCCAGTCCTCATTGCAGTCTGCCGTCATCAGTCGCCTCCACGCCCACCGAGTGCGCTGTCTACGAAGATGGTGATGAGATCCCTCTGATCACGCTTCCGGAGAAACAGTTCGACGACTCGACGGACGAGGATGAAGACGGGCCGCTAGACAAGGACCACCGGCGACGTTCCACCCACACCAAAGAAGCTCACCTGCTCGTTCAACAAATGACTCGACGAGACTTCAATCCGCTGTCCAGGATTCGTGCTCCCTCACCCGGACTGCGTTCGGGACAAGTGACACCCATTCATGATCGTGATCCGGATGCCTATGTGCCACCGCCTACCCATTACCGGGGTGGCATCTTGTCGACGCTGCTGAAGCTGTATGAGCAGCCCCCGGGTCAGCACGGCTTAGGCGGCGACCATCACCACCGTGGAGGCCTTCACGGCCGGAACGGCAGCCTGGGAGAGGCCAGCGCCCGTGGGAGGTCCCTCAGCAGGGATTCCAGCAAGCCTCCCAAACCTAGGAAATGGTACGACAAGTCCCCCGAACTCTCCACCACCTCTCTGGCCAGCTCCGCCAAAAATTCATTTTCAAGCACCACCGGCCAACGGCCGATTCTGAAGCGGTCGCGGAGCAGCGGTGGCCTGTCCGGGGTGGCCAAACGGCTGATGCGGCCGCAACTGGAAGATGAGATCCGAATCACCGTCCACATCGCCGAGATTCTGTCTCGACAACGCTATCTAATCCGTCTCTGTCAGGCTCTGATGAAGTACGGGGCCCCCACGCACCGACTGGAGGAGTATATGCGTATGACGGCGCGGGTCTTGGAAATCGACGGCCAGTTCTTGTATATACCGGGCTGCATGATCATTTCCTTTGACGATGCCTCCACTCACACGACCGAGGTGAAGCTGGTCAAATCCGCCCAGGGGGTCGACCTGGGTCGGTTGGCCGATGTCCACCAGATCTACAAGGAGGTCGTCCATGACGTGATCGGCGTCGAAGAAGCGATCCAGCGGTTGGACGAGATCATGACGCGGAAGGACAAGTTCCCTATCTGGCTGTTGATCATCATGCATGGATTTTCCAGCGCGACGGTGGGGCCTTTTGCCTTTGGGGCGCGGCCCATCGACATGCCGATTGCCTTCGTGCTCGGCTGTCTGGTGGGCATCCTGCAGCTGGTCCTGTCTCCCCGGTCGCATCTATACTCAAACGTTTTTGAGATCTCGGCCGCCGTGCTAACCTCCTTTCTCGCCCGAGCCTTTGGCAGCATCTCCTACCAGGGGGGTCGTCTCTTCTGCTTCTCAGCATTGGCCCAGTCATCTATCGCCCTGATCCTCCCGGGATATATGGTGCTGTGTGGGAGCTTGGAGCTGCAATCGCGCAGCATTGTGGCCGGCTCAGTGCGGATGGTGTACGCGATCATCTACTCTCTTTTCCTGGGGTTTGGGATCACGATCGGCACGGCCGTGTACGGTCTGCTCGACGCGAACGCCTCGTCGGATTATGCATGTCCGGCGAGTCCGATTACCAACGAATATCTCCAACGCTTCCCCTTTGTACTGGCCTTCACGTTCTGTCTCACGACCATCAACCAAGCCAAATGGCGCCAGGTGCCGATGATGTTGCTGATCTCTATCTGCGGGTATGCCACCAACTACTTCTCCGTGAAACGATTTGAGTACAACACGCAAGTATCCAATGCGCTGGGGGCCTTTGTCATCGGGGTGATGGGCAATCTCTACAGTCGACTGCGGCATGGCCTCGCCGCGGCAGCGATTCTGCCGGCCATCTTCGTGCAGGTGCCTTCGGGCCTGGCAGCCACTGGATCGTTGGTGTCGGGTATCACGTCAGCCAACGAGATCACGGGAAATAAATCCTTCTACTCGGTTATCAACAACGGAACCGAAGGGTTCATCCAGGCGGAACAAAATATGTCGTTCTATGCGAGCGACAGGATGTACAGTGGCGTGGTCTTTGACATTGGGTACGGAGTGGTCGAGGTTGCCATCGGCATCACCGTCGGGCTGTTCCTGGCCGCGTTGGTCGTGTATCCGCTGGGGAAGAAACGAAGTGGGCTGTTCAGTTTCTAACCAGCCTCGTCGACATATACATAAGTCTGTATCAAAACTACAACTTTTTTTTTCCTGTCTGTCGTTTTCTGTCGTTTTCAAGATTGGATATCGTGTCGTTCAATGTCTGTCTTTTTGCATCAAAAGCATAGCATGTCTGTTCGGATTTCTTCACTTCTCTCATCTATTATTGTCCTCCCCGCCTGTGCATGCTGTCATAGTTCTTTCGTTTCGTCTGAAGTATTTCATTTTTCCATCTTTTCTTCCAGACTAGCGACATTGGGGATTTTTTTTCCTTTTGTTTATCATCCAGGGAGTTTTTTTTTTTTGGTTTGGGGGCTTTTTCTTTTGGCGTTCTCACGAGATTGGAACCACGCTCGACCGTTCCGAGTTTGGATTCAAGTTTGGGGGGCTTTCTCACAATCGAACCAATATATACCCACACTCGTCCCATTCATCATTCATAGAGATAACGCTCGTCATGTGTCATGACCTTGAAATGATGTTACAAGCGACCGGCATTCTGTTGGATCTTTGGGAGAAGCGGGTTTGTTGATATCCTTCGAGCTTCATTTGCATGGGTTGGAGTTTGTGAGGGTGAAGCGGGGTTGCACTGTTTTTTTTTCTTTTTTTTTTGGTCTGCCTCTCCTTGAAGACATTTTCTTCTTAGCGTACTCACCAATCGGTCTAGCATTTGTATTTGTTATTTTTGCTTCCTCTCGCTGTGCTGTTTGCTGTTTGCTGTCTGTCTACTTTTTAATCGTTCTCGGTTTGTCGGTGATTGATTGTCTTTGTCCACATACGAAGACGCATATAGGCATAACTAAATATATACGTCGGTTGACTATCTTCTTAGCAATTGAAATAGTCCAGAAGTCAGTAATGTTGCCTTGTCAAAGTGTTTGTCCAGTCGCCTTGTCCTAAGTGTTTGTCAATTTGACTGATCTATTTCACCGCGCCCGATCGATCGATCGATAGAATCGATGAATTAATTTTTGATGTATTTAATTAAATTAATGGAGGATGAAAATCCACTTGACTTGACTTGACTCCAGGTCCTAGGAGACTCCAAGACCCTAAAATAAACTATTAACTAGCTGGATCCGACAACAGATATCAATATCAATATAACAAATGATACAGAGTGCGTACGAAGTCGTGAAAGAGTGTAGTACATACGGTAAATAGTTAATAGTTAATTAGGTACATACGTTAGGTTAGGTACCTGATAGTGATAGGGCTGAATTATACTTCCTCTTACTTGGGAAACCTCTTTCGTAACGGGGCCTTGGTAGACCTAAGGATAGTTAGTACCCTTTTCCTTGACTCTTATCTAACCGTTGTAATCATATGTACATGTACAGTACATATTTAACCACAGTATTGCAGAAAGAAAAGAGAAATAAATATGAACACGCCCTATCAGTGGAATCTCATCTACTGCCAGGGTGTCGAGACGCTGACACTTCAGGCCGAACTTAGGTTTAGGTCCAACCTTAACCCTTCCAGGCAGAACAGAAGAAGGATCACATATGAAAGCTGCATCTTCCCCTATCCTGGCAAGCGTCGTGACTGTTCTTCCTGACTGAGGGTATACTGCGGCAAACCTAGTGCGGCCTGCGGCAGATGTCGCGCCAGAAGGCTCTAGGGTACGCGACCATCCTTGATTAAGAGAACACTTATTCCTCTTACAAATATATCCTTGTCTTGCTATTTATGATCTCCTTCTAATCTATGCCAGGGCGACCAATTGACGCCCTCCTGCTCCCAATGCCTTCGTGCCCGCCAGGACTGTCCCGGCTATCGGGGCCTCGCCTCCCTGGCCTTTCGCAACCAAGAGTCTTCAGAAGAAATCGTGCGCGAAGCTCAGCGCAGTCGAGCAGAGACATCAAACGAAGCCGTCCCCAAGAAGAAACGGAGTGATCTGATTCCATTTCGGGCAATGGAGCGACCTGCTCTAAGCCGTCTTCTTCGTCGTCATCATCATTCAAGCCAGATCCGCAGGTGAAGTGTCTTTCTGTCCCGATGACCGACCAGGCCGCCTGTTTTGTGTTCCGCAACTACGTCCTGAACGAGCTGGAGCCGTCACGAAGCTACCTAAGCTATCTGCAGGTGTTTACGCAGATGCGTGCTACCATCTCGGAGCTGCCAGCACTGCCTTCACCGATCGGCACGATCCCAGCAGAACCCGACAACGGCGCCGTGGGGGGATACCTCCTGATCTGGCCACTGTTTCTCGTGGCCGACTGTAAGTATTCGCCGCCTGCGCTGAAGACCTGGATCATCACCTGTCTCGAGAAGATTGGCCATGCGATGGGGATCAGCCAGGGGCTGGCCATGGCGGCGCTGTTGCGAGAGGGAATAAGCAGTCGGACTTGGATTAGTGGTGACAGCAGTGAAGTGGAGGTTGAGGTGAACTTACCAAGTAGTTAGTATGTAGCTAGGGAGAAACACTGTAAAAAAAGAAGCTATCTGCACAGTTATAATATTGAAAACATTTCTGTACATACGGACATACAGCACAGAACGTTTCCAGACTTCCTCAGAAGAGACCGACTGTTTCATTTGATCACAGAGTATTAAATTGAGGCAGGCAAACAACACAATCATGTGGTGTGCAGTACAGTACCGTACAGTATGTATAAGAGATTTCTTAGTTTGGGATGTGACAGTCACAGATTTGGAGTCTTTTGATCAAAGAAAAAAAGCATGACAAGAAGAACATGCGGCCGTTTTATGATTTCTTTCTAAGCAAGCATTACAGAACTGCTTCCGTCAGATATGTATCCCTTGAGTAATGCCATCTGAGCCAACATGGAAAGTCAAACCAGTTGATCCCAAATACTTGCTTTGTTTGTATATTAAAAGGAAAAGGACCAAGAAGGCTCAGTGATACCTAGGTAGAGGAAAATCAGAAGCCAGGGAGGAATCCAGAATTTTTAGAAGCTACCTAGGGCAAAAGGTGTCAGCTACAGCACTATATAGAAGCAGGCATGCAATCCTACATATTCTATCTTTGAATGGACAGGTATATTATACTATAATAGTATTATTTACAGGATTCAGAATAGTCAACGTTAACTTTATGGTGTTGTTTTTCTTTTCTGGGCAGGTGATTGATTTTCTATCTTACAAGTTTTATATTTCATCCTTACTTAGGTCAGCTCTGTCTTAGGCGGTACCAAATTAATAAATAAAGTATTGTCATATGACTACTACTTTATACATTGACCGCTAAATCAGATTACTTCACCTGGTCACAATGGCCGTTGTCAAATCCCTTAGTGAAAACATGAAAACCGAGATAGACCAATCGTCCCATCCCTCCATATTCCTTCGTGTCTTATGCGCCAGAATCAATTTCCCTTCAAGAAATCCGAAAAATTCCCTTACCCTGTTGTAATCCGTACAAAGATTCCATAACCCATGAAATCACGCTAGTAGCCTGTCCCCAGTTAGTCAACCATCTTTGTCAATTTCTTCACATACATACCACTTTGTTCCTTTCTGTTGCCTCCTTCACCATCGGTGTCGTCTGATCCACCTCCAAACGCCGATGCTTGACCACCAGCCTCTTTGATTGCCAAGTCATCCCCCCGCAGCTTCTCAAAATACGCCTTGATATCCTCTGCACTAACTGGTTGTCCACTCTCAGCGAATGGCTTCAAGAACTCCTTTACTTTGTCCCTCAGATGGTTGTACACCATCACGCCCTCGATGGCTCTCACACGGTCAATGTTGCTCAGCGCCGCCTCTCCTCGCTCAAGCAGACTTCCCGTGCCCTGGCTACCGCCACCATTGGCTCCATCTCCATCCTCAGACAGCGGAGGTTCATAGGTTTCTTCTTCTTCGCGAAGTTGTGGATGAGGAATCAGGTTGGGGAAGCAGTCAGGACAGTGGCACAGGTGCTCGCGAAAGTCCTCTTTGACGAAAAGAGAAAATGTTCCGGTAGGAGGATTCGAGGGGAGTGATTCGTGCTTGTGCTTTGGCGGCGTGGAAATTGCAGCCTCTTCCTTCACTTTTCCATCCTCACTCAATTCATCACCCTTCGTTCGCTTCGAATCACGCTGCTCGTCTTCCGCGTCATCCTCCGCCTTGCGTTTTCTTGACTCGGCAGTCTGTTCTTCCTTTTTCTCTTCAGAAGACTTCAAAGTCACCTCACCCTTTGGCCCCTGCAAACCTCCATCTTTGTAGACCGGAGGCAGGAAGCCCGGGGTGTTGGCGTATCGTTTCAACCATGGATTGGAGTCCAGGCATTTGTAGCAAATGAACGTTTCGAAATCATCCTCTCCCGGGAAACCCGGAGGAAGACTTTCTTCTTCCTCTTCTTCCTCCCCCTCCTCCTCTGGTTTCACATCTGAGGCTGTAGTTCCATTCTCTCCCTCCTTGACAGTTGCATCCGATTTAGCAGCCTTCTGCCACCCCCGTGGAAGACCAATAAGACATTCCGGATGCCACCAGTCCTCCCCACAGCCGCCTGTCTCGACAGTTCCCAGACCAAGGCACTGAAACATCGTCCCCTTCTCCTTGTGTGGATCATATTCTTCATTGCAGCCGCAGAACCGATTGCGAAAGTTGTGATTGTACTTGTTGCCCTCCGCCGGTTTCTGGGAATGCACCCCTTTCCGACCCGTCTCTGGATCAGTTCGAAGGGTACACGGCGACGTAGATTGAAGGCGCGTAGTGCCGCAATCGCAGACAAAATTCCTCTTGGTGAAAAGTTCAACTAGGGTATGCTCGCCATGGCAGGCGATGGAGCACGAATAGCACACACCGGCGGCTGTATAGGGCTCGTCTGGGTTCGCAGGAGGCGGATTGCAGGTCAAGCAAGAGAAGAGAGACTGTCGAAGAGGACCCAATGGTTGTGTACATGAGTCGAAGGACTGCCATCGTCAGCCATAGCTCCACATTATAATAATGCTACTCTGGTTGCTTACATAGGGAAGGACTTCTCGCGCGTCAGCTTCGAGCTTCAACTGAGAATCAATAAATCTAAACCCGGTCAGAATCATCTAATAAAAAAAAAGAAAATGACAAGAATGGAGTTGATCGAAGCGCATACTCTTCTGCCGTCTGTGAATCCTGCGAGGTGAAACTTTCCCGACGGCGACTGCTCCCTTGATCAGAACCTTTACTTTGGGCCTCACCGGAATGGTCGGGGGCCGCTGGAGGATCCATTGTGATGATTCAGGCCTTAAAATAGAGAACCTTGATGAAAGATTGCAGGATGATGGCCTCGTTGATCTGTTATAAGACCGAAAGGACCACTCCGCTCTCCGCTGACAGCCGGCGCGCGGAGCTGTGACGCGAGGCGCGAAGCAGCGGAAGCCCCAGGTTAATTTAAGTGTTTGCTTTGTTTGCCAGGTTCAACATCACCGCAAAGACGACCTACTCTGTAACCCTCTATGCCATGCCAAACTCTACAGTCTATCTAACGAAATAAACCCTCTGAAATCAAGAACCGCTCATACAAGGGTCTTTCCCTAGAGATGAAGGGTATCTCCACGCCTATTCGCGTGATCATGGTGTTGTCTGTGAAGCTTGTGCCGCTTTACTAGTAGTAGAGCTTACTATTACATAGCAGCAGCAGCATACATGTTTCATCATCATCATCAAAATGACAAAGAGGGATATATCTAAGAGACAAATGATAGTTGAATGCACACTCCGTAATCAGTGAGACTCTTTGTCTGACTGACCTCGATCTGCGGCCTGCCGTGATACACTCGCACGGCCTTTCCCGATCAGGATTAATTGAAAAGTGTCCACGACGCGTCCAGTCGCGCTTCGACGCGTCAAAGAGGGACCACACCAAACCCGCTGCAACTCGTGCAACTCCTTGTGACCGGCATCCAGTTCTCTCCCTTCGGTCTAAGCAGCGCCGCCTTCCAATTTTTGCAACGCCAATATCCTTCCAGCGACCCTTTATTCGCATCTCGTGTGGTCGTTGCACTTTCTCTTGAATGATTTATAATTCAAATTTTAATCAAAAAAGATCACGATGAGGTGAGATCCGCTAACCAGATTTTTCTCCGTTCTTGCATCATCTGCAAAAACTAACGTGCACAATCCAGTTCACCTCTCCGTCCCAGCGCCTCTGCTGGAAATCGCGGCCTGGGCAACTTGTCCAGACGCAAGAGATCCAGAGAGCCTGATGATGAGACTTCGTCGGTCGCACCCCCGTCAAGCCGTATGTCTATCATTCCTGCTGCGCTTGAAGCTGTACTGATAATTCAACAGCTCCCCCCTCATCCCCTCCCATGCTTCCATTCGATGATGAATTTGACCGAGATGAGGCAGAGGAGTTTGTGGGCGACATCGACGATATCGAGGAAATGGCAGAGGATGAGGATGGCATTGACCTCTTCGGGGACAATTTCGAGAGAGATTACAGAGATGTCGGCCCTCAGCGATATGAGGGCGACTACATTGACGACGAGGAACAGGAGGAGCTCGACATCGGCGCCCGTCGACAACTGGAGGCCCGTCTGAACAAGAGGGACCGGGAGCTTGCCCGCCGGCGCCGGATGCCTGCAGCCTTTTTGCAAGACGACGACGATGATGCCAACATGGATCTCACTAGACAACCCCGTCGACGAAGGCATCACTACGATGAAGACCGTGAGGACGTCGACATGGGTGACGATATCATGGAGGAAGAACTCTCTCTTGAAGAGCTGGCTGATGTCAAGGCCGGGAACTTGACAGAGTGGATCCTGCAGCCACAGGTTATGCGGTCCATCAGTCGCGAATTCAAGGCCTTCTTGACTGAGTACACCGACGCGTCGGGTCAGTCGGTCTATGGAAATCGAGTCAAAACTCTCGGTGAAATGAACTCCGCGTCTCTGGAGGTCTCTTACGATCACTTGGCCTCGAGCAGGGCGGTTCTTGCGTACTTTGTCGCAAATGAGCCTACGGAGGTCCTAAAGATTTTCGACCAGACCGCTCTCGATATCACACTGTTTCACTACCCACAGTATGCTGACATCCATAATGAGATCCACGTGCGGATCACCGATCTCCCGATCGTCTACTCTCTCCGAGAACTGCGTCAGTCCCATCTCAACTGCCTGGTCCGCGTCAGTGGAGTTGTCACTCGACGGACTGGCGTATTTCCCCAACTGAAATACGTCATGTTCTTGTGTAACAAGTGTGGTATCACGCTTGGTCCTTTCCAGCAGGAAGCTGCTGCCGAAGTCAAGATTTCATACTGCCAGAACTGCCAGTCGAGGGGTCCTTTCACCATGAATTCGGAGAAGACGGTTTACCGAAATTACCAGAAGCTGACACTGCAAGAATCGCCGGGCTCTGTCCCTGCTGGACGCCTTCCGCGGCAGCGCGAGGTTATTCTTCTCGCTGATCTCATCGACAGTGCCAAGCCTGGAGATGAGGTTGAGGTCACTGGTATTTATCGGAACAGTTACGATGCACAGCTCAATAACAAGAACGGGTTCCCCGTCTTTGCCACAATTATAGAAGCCAACTACATTGTCAAGTCCCATGATCAGATGGCCGGTTTTCACTTGACAGAGGAGGATGAGCGCGAGATCCGCGCCCTTTCGAGGGACCCAGACATTGTCGACAAGATAATCCGTTCTATTGCCCCGAGTATCTACGGCCACCAGGACGTGAAGACCGCAGTTGCGCTTTCGCTGTTCGGCGGAGTCAGGAAAGAGGCCCAAGGCAAAATGCCCATTCGTGGTGATATCAACGTGCTGTTGCTTGGTGATCCGGGTACCGCCAAGTCTCAGATCCTGAAGTATGTTGAGAAGACTGCCCATCGTGCTGTGTTCGCGACCGGTCAGGGAGCCAGTGCGGTCGGTCTGACAGCAAGCGTTCGGCGAGATCCATTAACAAGTGAATGGACTCTGGAGGGTGGAGCACTTGTGCTCGCTGACCGTGGAACCTGCTTGATTGATGAATTCGATAAAATGAACGACCAGGATCGTACTTCGATTCACGAAGCCATGGAACAGCAGACCATTTCGATTTCGAAAGCCGGTATTGTCACCACACTTCAGGCCCGTTGCGCAGTTATCGCCGCGGCCAATCCAATCGGTGGCCGTTACAATAGCACGCTTCCCTTCGCGCAGAATGTCGAACTTACCGAGCCTATCCTCTCTCGTTTCGACATCCTGTGCGTGATCCGTGACACGGTCCAGCCTAGCGAAGATGAGCGGTTGGCCAGTTTCGTGGTTGAGTCGCACCACCGTGCCAACCCTCCCAAGCCCCTCAGGGATGATCAGGGCCATCTCATCGACAAGGACGGAAATCGTATTGACGAGGAGGGATACCGAATTGACAAGGATGGCAAACGCCTTCCTCTGACTGAGGAAGAAAAACGACAGCGAGAGGAAGCCGAACGCAAGGCGGTGGAGGAGAAAGAAGGCGAGATTCCGCAGGAGTTGCTGCGGAAATACATTCTCTATGCCCGGGAGAAATGCCACCCCAAACTCTACCAGATTGATCAAGACAAGATCGCTCGCCTCTTCGCTGACATGAGACGGGAGTCTTTGGCTACAGGGGCTTACCCGATTACGGTAAGTTAGGAGTACCTCTGGTAAATCGAGCCAAGGACAGAACAGCTGCTGACAGACATCAAACAGGTCCGCCACCTGGAAGCTATTATGCGTATCGCGGAGGCCTTCTGCAAGATGCGTCTGTCCGATTATTGCTCGTCGCAGGACATCGACCGGGCGATTGCCGTGACGGTGGAGTCGTTCATTGGCAGTCAGAAGGTCAGCTGTAAAAAGGCACTATCAAGAGCTTTTGCCAAGTACGTTGAACCACCAGGATGACGTTTTTGAGCTTTACCGCTGACAATCTATCCAGATACACACTTTCTCGGCCCAAGCCCCAGTCGAAGCGCAGAGCAGGTATTCCTGTTTCGAACCCCTACACGCACAGGGAACTGCATGCAGTCGATGTCTAAAGGGACGCAGCATGTCACGTATCAAGCGAAGAGAGAATGGAGCTCTCTTGAAGTTTCTAATGGGCTTTTCTTCAGTTATAAAACTGTGTGGATATATTTTCGGCATTCTGGACATGGATGGAGTTCGGTTACTGATGAAATGATGTGTTTTTACGCCCTTTTGCATCCAAATTTAATGATACGTTCGTCAAATGCTCCATGTCATGAAGGGCAGGATCGGTTCGGTTCTGCAGTAGTTATGTATTTAGTCTGAGGACCCAATTACCATGTCAGTAGACTTGTATGTTACTAGATCTTGATGAACGGGTTTTTGTTTCGTCTCAGAGCAACAGATAGTCTTTCTTCACTTCAATCTTCCGGCCGCTCAATTCTCGTCCACGTCCCGTGACCGTCGTGCAGCCACTCGTTATCAGAGAGGACGCCATCCACAACGACAGAGAGATTCGACCTGAGGGCCTCGATATCATAGTCACACGCCCGAAACGTCTTGAGCGTCTTCTGCGCACCGAGATCCCGGACCGTATGCGCGATGAGCGAGTACCCCGTCGAGAGCTCCATCCAGGGGTCATTGGGATCCATGGACCCTCTCTGCTCGTCCTCGATGACGCGGTTATTGGGGCCCGGCGCAAGCTGGACGGTGAGCGACTGCAGATTGGGCATCATCTTCTCGACCACGTCGAGGACGACCCGGATGTGGTTGTAGAAGGGGAAGACCGCCGTGTAGCGGAAGGAGGTCAGGAAGCGGAGGGACGCGAACGGGTGGAAGGATCCGATGGGAGGTGGCACCCGCGACGGCGATCCCCAGGTGTCTAGCAACGAGGGGATGTGGAAGAGAAAGTACTCGTAGTGATTGTAGGCCTTGAGGGAAGACGATTCGTTGAAGACGAGCGAGTCCCATCGTCGCGCATGCAGGAAGCTGGGACACATACTCAGGTCGGGGAAGGTGAAGCGACTGCTGCTGCTGGTTGCCCGGGGGTCCTGCTCCAATTGCAGGATTTGAAAGGGGATATCAAAAGCCCAGCTGTGCGCATCCATGACCTTGGTGCCAGCCATCTCGCCGACGGCGGTCGGTGCAGCGACAATGGTAATGCGCAGCGGATCGAGGTCACTCAGCACGCGACGCCACCAGAAGAGCTCGTTGGGATTGAGAGATTCCGTGCGCACAAACACCACAATCGAGTCCACATTTTGACTCAGGCCGGAACGCTTCACGAATGAAAGAAATGAGTCTGTCTCCTCGATGTCAAAGCACGCGTGGGAGAAGAGCAGCGGTCGCACGAGCTCGAGGAAGTGAGACGAGGTGCACGAGAGGTGTTTCAGATCCCGTCGTTGGGAGCGGGTAAGCTTCAGACTGGGAGGTTCATGTACTCGATGAATTGACGGTGGATCTCGAGAGAGATACGAGATGATCTGGTAGAGAAGCTCATTCGGAAGGGACTCAAGCTGAGGCTTGCGGAGGAGCATGGTGGCAGCGCTGTATGATGTCGATCGAGTCTTTCGACACGTTGTCTGGAAGGTCCCAATGGTCGAGAACCAGCATTGCCGGTAACTCCGAGATGTCTTGACATCTGGATCGATTGATGGCGAGACGCCTGCATTAAGTCATCTGGTTCGTTTCAGTCAATAACATGCAGAGTGTATACAAATGAACTCGAAAGTAATGACGGATGGTCACTACCCCACCAACCTACGCCATTTCCCGGCGGATAATTATCTCCGCTCACGACTTGGCGTTGCTATTATATTAAGCAACAATTGATAGCAGGCACCTAGAACAAGATTACTATGGATGACAATATGGGGTATATACATGTGTAGACTGAGGATATCAATGAAAACTTGGAATTCTCCCCTGTATTCTTATTTACACATTAACCATAGAAGCTTCAGCCTTTCGGATATAGACAGGAGGGGGGAAAGAGAATGGAAAGCTCAGACATATTTTGCTTTTTTTTTTTTTAAAAAAAATTCTCTTCGAATCTAATCCCTTAACTTAGAGGAATTTCATTTTTGACTCATTAGGTCAAGCATAATAGGTACCTAGGCACTCGTATACAGTAAAGTAGCAGTAAATAAAAAGAAAAGTCCTAAGAATTTACCGCTAACATAGACGTCCTTATCCCTATCAGCCAGCAAACTTCCTTTTTTTCTGTATTATATACTCTTGTATACATCTGCTTCTAGACAGATATCTACTGCATCAAACTCAACAGCTGCTTGAGCATGAACAGGGAAACCTGCATATCGAGCCCCACATTTTCAGCCAAGATCTAGATACGTCGAGGAGTAACATCAATCAAAGACTAAGTATGGAAAAGTCACCACTGGGGTAAGAAGAGAAAGAAATAGCAGAAAGAAAATTGATATAGATTTTATATTCGTAGCAAATCAGAGGAGTCAGAAGATGAGAGCATGGTTACAACCAATGGCCCCACGAAGGCAGATATAAGACCACCTGGCTTGGAAGGTGGGGCCCTATCACACTACACACTCAGTTGTTGAAAAGGAAATATATGACCCTTTCTGCTTGACAACTGTGTATAAGAGAGGGAGTGTCAAGAGAGAGTAGCTGTACAAACGATTCAGCAGATCAGTGATTAATATTAAGAGTTCTCGGATAGGTTGATGTAATGGATGTATGTCATGGCTCCACCTGCCTACCGATCTCGGCGCATCTTTCCGCCGTGCTGACAGGGTTGATTGCAAATTGCCGAGAAAGGAATCGAAATCAATAAAAACCTTTAGGCATCTTGATTCTTGCTATTTATCTGATGACTGTATCCTCGATATTCCATGACCTGTGAGCTGAAACTTGACGGCAAATGTCACCATGATTAACAAAACGCAACCTGACTGGCCATCGCTCCAAAGCTGTCCGACTCTGTCCTCCATCCCCGCTCGCATCGCGCCTCGCCGGACGTGACGATGCCACAAAGCTTGTCCCTGAATATTGGCTCGCTCGCTGGGGCTGTGATGTGGGGAGCCAAACACAGCGCAGGATGGACGGGTCTCTTTACCCCTTGTGGGAATCAACCGGGCGGAACGGCAGACACGAGTGATGGAGATACCGAAGTCTACCTAAAGTTGCAAAATGTCCCCGCTTCGGAGGGAGCTCACGAGAGAGGGGGCAAAAAAAAATACCCCTCTTTTGTTGTGTGGTCAGTTGGAAGCTGGTTTCATTCTTTCTCAATCTTGTAGACGACTGTATACCATTCTCCCTATTTTGCCCGTTGCCCAAAGGGTAGGTGAGCTTGTGGCTGTCTCATCTCCGCTCTGTATGACTGAGTTGACGAGTTGCTCCAGATAAATAGCGTTGAAGACCGGGTGCCAAAATGTCCGCCAAGCTGCACCGCAACCCCCCTTTCAGGGCCGAGCATCTGGGCTCGCTGCTCCGAACAGAAACTCTTCTGAAGAAGCGGGACGAAGTAGATGCAGGAAAGGCACCTAAGGCGGAGTTGACGGCTATCGAGGACCAGGACATCAAGGACGTTGTCAAGCTCCAGAAGGAGCTTGGTTATTCTGCTTTAACGGATGGGGAGTACCGGAGGCACAGTAAGTGCCAGAGCCTTTAATTACGTAGGCCATCCATCGCTGACCATTATTCCGTAGTGTTCTGGGGCTCCTTCTTCCCCGGCCTTGAGGGCTTCACCGAGATCGACAAGCCGGATCCAGAAATGTTCCGCCCATACATGCCAGATATTGCTGCTTTTTTAGAGGACAAGATGCAACCCGGCGAGACTGTGGTGTGCACAGGTAAAATCAAGCATGTTGGCAGCACCTACGTGGACCAGTTCAAGTACCTGGCCAGCCTGGTTCCTCCGGAGGAGGTCAAGAACCTGAAGATCACGCTGGCAGCACCGAACTGGTATCACATGCGGTACAAGGAGGGCGTGGCGTACCCCAAGGACGTGTACAGCTCTGATGAAGAGTATTTCGCCGATATCGCCAAAGCGTACCAGGAGGAATTGCGGATCCTGTACGAGGCTGGCTGCAGGAACGTGCAATACGATGACCCGAACTTGGCTTGTAGGCTTCCCCCATAAACTATGTGTTCTGGGGAAAATGCTGGAAAACGCTGACATAGCTGTTTTGCAGACTTCTGTTCCGAGAAGATGATCGAAGGGTGGAACGCCGATCCCCTGAACAAGGGCACCACGGAAGACCTTCTCGACAAGTACATCAAACTGTACAACGACTGTCTGGCAACGCGGCCCGCAGACATGCACGTGGGCGTGCACCTCTGCCGCGGCAACTTCGTCAACAGCCGTCACTTCTCGGAGGGCGGTTATGACCGCATTGCGGTGAAGCTGTTCAAGGAACTCAACGTGGACACGTACTACTTGGAGTACGACACCCCCCGTGCGGGCGGATTCGAGCCGCTGAAGGAGCTGCCCAAGCACAAGAACGTGATCCTGGGCGTGGTGACCAGCAAGTTTGGCACGATGGAGGACAAGGAGGAGATGAAGAAGCGCATCCACTCTGCGGCCGAGTTTATCGCGGCGGGCAACAACGAGACCGTCCAGGAGGCCCTGAACCGATGTGGTGTCAGCCCGCAGTGCGGGTTCGCCAGCCACCACTCGGGCAACGCCATCAGCCGGGAGGACATGATCAAGAAGCTGAAGCTGGTGCGCGAGATCGCCAACGACATCTGGCCTGGTCAGCCATGAAGTTTTCGTCCTGTCAGAGTCTAAGCAGGGCTGCGGTGACCTGCTTCTGAAATGCTTGATGCTTGATGTGATGAGACGAATAAAATAAGCACGTCAGTCACCCTCAATCGCCTTTCAACAAGACGATAGGAGCGGTGCAGTTATTCCTTCAACGGGACGGGACGGAAAAGTTGGTGGTTTTTTTTTCTTCAACACGAATGTCGATGATGAGTATGAGTGTATCCTAGGTTAGGGAACCATCGATAGTACGGTGTATAGCATAGTATAGTATATATTGCATATGAAGATTACTGTATATAGGAATGAAACGAGAAAAAAAATATCAAAAAAGGGATGGATTCCACTAACTGTTTTCTCCGTGATGTGCTTCAATTGTTTATTTAAATGTCTTATTGAGGGTTGCCCAAACCCCACTGGTTAGGTACCTAGTAGGTACCCTGTTAGTCTATCCTCAAAGGGTCCTCATCACACTACGTGTACGTTCTACCTAAGACATCTTGCTTTCCAGTATAAAATATATAGTGATTCTATAGAAATTGTGATTCAAGCAGCGAGCAATGAATAATAACCACACATCCATTCTCTATATATCTCCTGCTTTCTCTATACATCCCCATCCTTCTATGTACGTCGCTATCTATCCCCTCTTCCATTCTGCCTCCCACTCTTATCGTACATACATCATCTCACCGACTGAACCGGTACCGTGATCCATCCAGAACGGACAGGACCCCGACTCGATTCGATTCGAACTTGACTAAGCCCGTTCAATGATGTTATCCTCCTTGATAGCGGAGCGTTTATGGGTGGATAAATTCTCAATCTGTTCATCATAAATCAATACCATGCCTCCTCAAACAACAGACAAGACAGGACTGGGAGTGACTGTACTAACCTCATACCGCGGAGTATCAGGCGAAGCCTGAACGTGTCTACCAGTCAGAAAGCCCGGTTCGGTAATGACTTCACGGACTATGCCGACTGATTCGGAGGTTTTTGATTCGGGGCCTGCGTTAAAAAAAAAAACAAAGGGTTAGATCAGATCAAATAGAGATGTCTTTGATATGACATGAATGGAAGCAAGATGACTCTGGGGTTCCCGAGTCGTACAGGGTTTCTGGTTGCACCTACCTCCAACAGGCTTGTAGCGAACTTCCTGTCCCACTTTGTATTGCGGCATGGTGATAGTAGATAGTAGATAGTAAACTTTCTTTCGAAAGATTTCTTTCTCGTTCGATATGTGTTGTGCTGTGTTGTTTTGCTTGCTTGCAAAAGAGTATGTAATATTTATTATTACACACCGATGAAATGATTATTATTATGATGCGGAAAGGAAAGGAAAAAGAGTTTCAGAGGAAGGGAATTCCAACCCTGAATTTATACCAGTGGCAGTGGCCATTTTTTCCCCCGTTGATGTCGAGGTTGACTCATTGACTTAATTCACTCAAATCGAGGGCGTGCTGATAATATTTGATAGCCAGAATAGGTGGTTGCTACTGCGTACTGCTCCTTGTGTTGTTAGGAGAGAGTGCCACCTGCGTCATCCTGACATCGATAATAGATAATAATAAATTCCTACGTATTACTACGTATGTTAGGTATAATGTATTTTTCCCCCGATCAGAACAGAACGTCGTTACTCGAGAGGAAGTAAGTAGGTAAGTAAGTACCGCAGGAACAAACTTCCGTGCCACAGATAATAATAGGCTTTGTGGCTGGATCGGATATCCGTTCCTGTGCGGTGGATCGGACAAGACGGAAATGGATATCGAGCCGATAGCATAAACTCTCTCTCTCTTGCCTCTTTTCGAAAGGAATATCCCACCTGTAGAAGCTCCAAGTATATCCGACTATGACGTGAGCATTCAAATGTTAGGGATCCTGTGCTTGCCACTCCAGCAGCATCAGATCTATGCTTCAGTCTATGCTCCAGCAAAGCTAGATAAACAATTATCACTATTATCAATATCGGGAGAAACTTCCACCCTTGAAACGACCAGAGATGCTTGTTATAGACAGCTCCACAATCTGAGAGAAATGACTGATAAATAGATAATTAAACAGGTGATTAAAAGAAAGACATTAGACGGTGATCATTCGCAGCTGGCTTGAAAGAAAACAAAGGGGATATCATGAAAGCCAGAGGGACCAATGTGCATGCACATGAAAACAGGCTGACAAAAACAAAGTAGGAAAGTTGAAATGCTGTGTCATCATGAGAAAGAGAGGAACATATCTGCCAGACTATTACTTGTTGTACAGAGGTGGCTTGCAGAGGTGGCTGGTAAAGGTCGACTGGGGGAACAGACAGGTATACATGTGTGGTGAAAGAGGTCAACTATTTCTGGGGCGTGGTTTTCACGTTATTGGACAGCCAGGCCTGCAGATGCCGTGTCAGTTCAAAATTCATGCAACGACTAGCCGATAAGACTTACCAATCCTTCGAAGATACCAGTGCCTTGAGTAGCCACACTCGGCACGACATACCATAGCCGGTCCTTGAGTTTGTTCAGTTCCAATGCGTTGGTCACTTCCTCGGGGCTGAGGTCTGCAGGATGTCACTGTCAATACTGCAACAACGTAGTCTGGGGACGCAGTCTGGGGAGAAAACATACGGCCCTCAATGTCCTGCTTGTTGGCAAACACAAGCAGGAGCGCATCCTTCATTTCGCGGTCGTTGATGATCTTGTGCAATTCAGAACGAGCCTCGTTCATACGCGCCTTGTCGCTGGAGTCGACCACGAAAATGAGTCCTTGGGTTCCTGAACGAGGCAAACGTAATAAGCAAACTGCTGAGCTTGTAACATTCTTGGTTCCGCCTACCTGAATAGTAGTGCCTCCACAGGGGACGGATCTTGTCCTGTCCACCGACATCCCAGACATTAAACTTAACATTCTTGTAGGTGACGCTTTCCACGTTGAAACCGACGGTCGGGATGGTAGTAACGTCCTGGTTGAGCTTCAATTTGTAGAGAATGGCTGCAGAACGAAAACATCCATTAACCCCTGGCTCAACTAGGCATTCTGGCAAAGAGGTTGCTCACTGGTTTTTCCTGCCGCGTCGAGTCCCAGCATGAGAATACGCATTTCCTTCGATCCGAAGATCTTGGCCATCACCTTGGAAACCTGGCCACCCATGGTGATTGATCTGTCAACAAGAACGGGAAACGAGTGCGATCGGCTGTGTCTGAGGGATGTAAATGAGAGGAAAGAAAGCAGCTGCTAGATCCAATGGACCGTCTCGAATAAGTTTCAGGAGCTGGTGAACGTCTGGGGTATTATTAATGAGCGACAGTCAGACCTGACGTGGATTGCAGTGTCAGCAATTGCTTGTCTGCCAACGAGGGATGCGCGCGATAACGGGAAGGCAACACAAGCAGCCCAGGCGAAAGAATTGCAGAAAAGAAGGCTTACCACAGTCAATAAATAACAGGGGCTCTCCCAGTCGAGGAACGAGAGAATTGGCAGTGCGATGGCAGTGCGATGCTCCACGACAGCGCACACGAGGAACGCTGGGCGTTCGCGTGCCTAGTTCAGCAGGTAGTCGCCAACAGGGGCAGCTCCGAGGGGCGTAAAAGGGGCTGCCGACTGTCTGCTGACTAAGACCCCGCGGGCTGTGCCAAGCTCTCCCCTGTTTCAGCGTTGTATGCACTAATTTCTTTTCGGCAAGAGCAATCCATTCGGGACAGTGATGAAGAGGCACGTGCGTCGAATCGTCGATCTGCTATCCGTGCACGGTCGGGGTAAATTAATCTCCGCGTCGGTCAGCATTCCGAAGCCGATCTATAGAACAACAATATTAATATCGCGACAGTATATACGCCAGAAGCCCAGATCTGTGGCGGGAATACGACTGCCAATTGAAACGAATCACACTCACTGGCTATTGCACCCATCATGCCACTCTGGGTGATCATGGTCTGGGGAGATGCCGGATCTCCTGATCATGGGCTGAATCTCATGATGCTAATTCGCAACTTTTCAGCTGGCGATAGCCTCAGATGACAACGAGCTTCTATAGAGCCAAAGCCTTTTCTCACACCTGCAACTCTCCATTTCGACGATGCTGCTTGTTTGGATATGAGCACTTTCAAATGAGGCCGTAAACATGTTTGTGTAGCGAAACTCCCGACTCGTACGTCATAACCTCCCGGGCGTGAGGTCATCACCGTATACGGATACTGTCTTTGTCAGCATCAACAAGGTGAGAGCTTGCAAGTTACACTTCCAATTCCTAACGCCGTCTCCTGATACTGGACAGATTAATCCGGCATTGACTCTTCATTCTTGCATCTCGAGTTGAACCAGCAGTCCCGTGCTGGACTGCTAGCGAGTATTAGCGTGAACGTGGGTCGAGATAGCAACCAGAGGCCTACGTTATCAGTATGAGGGATCCGGATGCGGGTGGAGCGGGAGGACACAGCTTCGAACGCCGTGGCTCCATCTATCAACAAGACCTTCTGCGCCATCACATTAAAAAGAATGCCTGGTCTGGCCCTCCTTTAGAAGTACGATGAGTCCACTATTTCCCCACGATACGCCCTAGGAGAGTGTTGACAGGACAAGACTTTGTATGGCGGTCTCTCGGTTACATTCTCAGATGAATCGGCATCGGTGATCGCAATCGCAATTCGCGACTCGACGTACCTGCTGGATTTCTTGGAGTATCCTTTCCTACCAGACGAGTCTCGAAAGCCGCCGTACTTTGCAATTGAGGATTTTATTATTAACCAGCTGCGGGACTACAGTGGAAAACAACTGGAGAAGTTCGCGGGTGTGGCAATGCCTGACCATATCGCACAACGATGCCCGAATCTCTGTTCTCGATTATGGAGCGAATTGGATATCGTGCCATTGACTATGCATGAGAGAGATCGGATAGAGGCATCTGCCTCGAAAGACGAGACCTCGTGGCGGGAAAAGAGCGTGGATGAACTTGCGGAATCTATGGCCCGAAAATGCATCAGGTGCGTCGGTCGGAATTGCGAAGAAGTTTTCTGACAGAAGCTGACGGTCACAGATTTTTTGGGCCAAATAGCAACCCTCTGTTGCAAGTCGGCATTCGGGGTCTTGTTGAGGTCGATTCCACTTTTCATATCCGTCTCACTCGTCTTGACGACTATCAGCAGACCGTTGGTCAGACCACCTGGGCTGCCGTGAACCATTACGCATCTGATCTCAAGAACAGAAAGGTCAAGATCGCATTCTTTAGTTCCACCCCTCAAGGTGGTGGAGTGGCACTCATGAGACATGCCCTCGTGAGGTTTTCTAATGCGTTAGGCACAGACATCAGATGGTGAGTACTGTTTCCAATTTTTTTTTAGCATCAATTCACTTGTCTGGGCTCGAATTAAATATTGATCTGGATGGCTAGGTATGTGCCCAAACCACGTCCTGGGGTATACCGCATCACCAAAACAAACCACAATATTCTGCAAGGCGTGTCCAAGCCTGAGGAGCGTTTCACGCCGGATAAGCAACGGGTCATGTCCGATTGGATCCGTGACAATGCCAATCGGTATTGGCTGTGCAAAGGCGGGCCACTAACTCCACCGTCGGAAGGAGGAGCAGATATCGTTATCATTGACGATCCCCAGATGCCTGGACTGATTCCGCTGGCCAAGCAAATAGCTCCAGACAGACCGGTCATCTTTCGAAGTCATATACAGATCCGGAGTGATCTCATTTCCACCCCCAACACACCGCAGGCTGAGGCATGGGAGTGGTTCTGGGAACGCATCAAGCTCGCCGACCTTTTCATCAGTCATCCTGTAGCAGCGTTCGTTCCGGAAAACGTGCCTCAGGAGATGGTGGGCTATATGCCTGCGTCGACAGATTGGTAAGCCGCCCCACGAACTGTCGCCCAAACAGGGCAGAAGGACTGACTTGTCTCAGGTTGGATGGGCTGAACAAGAATATGAGAGACTGGGATGTGGCATTCTATGGACGGCTATTTAATACATCATGCAGAAACAATGAAATGCCCATGATTGCCTACCCGGATGGTAAGAAACTCCCAGACCAGTTGTGTGTTTTTGATTTGTTACCTCCTTCTGATGACAAAATGTGACTACAGATGAATATATCGCTCAAATTGCCCGATTTGATCCATCCAAGGGCATCTTCGACGTGCTGGAGTCATATGAGAAATTGCACCAGCGCCTCGAAGACTCGCCTAACGTTAAACCACCAAAACTCTTGATATGCGGACATAGCTCAATCGATGATCCGGATGGAAGCATGATATATGACGCGGCGCTCGAGTTCATCAGGTCCAGGATGTCGCATCTGATGGACTACATCTGTGTGATGCGGCTCCCGCCCACCGACCAGATCCTGAATATTCTCCTCTCCAAAGCCAAGATTGTGCTGCAGCTCTCCACTCGCGAAGGTTTCGAGGTCAAGGTGTCGGAGGCGATCCACAAGAGCAAGCCGGTGATTGCCACCATGGCCGGTGGCATTCCTCTCCAAGTGCAAGACCGGAAGAACGGATTCTTGGTCAAAGTGAGCGATACTGACACGGTGGCCAAGCATATGTACGATCTGTGTACGGACAAGGAACTGTACAACAGTATGAGTCAGGCAGCGCTACATACGGTCAGCGACGAAGTCAGCACCGTGGGTAACACCTTGTGCTGGCTGTATATGGCTTCGAAGCTGACGAATGGCCATCCGGTCAAGCCCAATGGGAGGTGGATCAACGATATGGCTCGTGAGGAAGCTGGTCAACCATACCAGCCAGGGGAGACCAGGCTGAAGAGAGCTCTTGACATGGAACACATGACGTAGGGTGTCCATACGGTAGATGCCAGTCGAGTTCTTAATTTTCTTGTCCGTCCTTGTCTATGCATGCGTATACCTTCACGATAAGTATTTAGGCTTACGACAGTCCTGAAATGAATGAATGTGACATGACATGCCATTATTGATGACCTTCCAAACGCCGGTCAGGGGTATCAAATAGTAGAATAGAACATAACACAAAGACAAACAGAACAGAGAGTATCGCCCAAAATGCAGACACGCGAAGTAAAGGACCTCTAGCCATTCACCTCCCCACCAATCTATACCTCTCTCTTGCCAACCCACCTTCTGCCCCCTCCACTCCGTATCCCTCTCCAACCTCACCCACGATCCGCGCTGGCGCTCCCCCAACGACACAGAAACTTGGAACGACCATCTGCGGCGGCACAACGGCTCCGTCCAGCACGTACGCGAAATCCTTCAGGATAGCCATATTCCCAATGACCGCATCCTTCCCGATATGGACGTGATTGCCCACCGTCGCGGCCTCGACGACCGCTCTCTCACCGACAAAGACATGATCGCCAATCTTGAGCGGGTAGAACGAGTACACGCCGCGGTGGAATCGCGACGGTGGGCGCAACACCGCCTGTTTCGAAATGTAGCTGTATCGCCCGACGGTGATGGCGACGGATGGCGAACCAGAAGCAGCGGCGGCGGCTTGCGGGTTGTCAGGATCCTGCGAGCCACTGGGAGATGGTTGAGGGAGGCGGAACAGGTCCCCGCGGATGACGGCATCGGCCTGGATCACGGTTTTACCGCCAAGGATGATGTGTTGCGTGCCATGGATGAGCGAGCGGCGAGAAATTTTGTTTCCCGTGTCCTGGTGGAGCGTACCGTCAGTGTTTGTAGATACACCATGGTTGTAGATTATGTATTTATATAATTCCCAAGTACTCCGTAGTGAAACTGGAGACCTAATGGAAACAAGCGTCGATTGTGTGACTAACCGTCTCAATGTACTCGCCCTTGGCAGCCTTGGGAGGCATGGCGTAAGATGGACAGGCCTGCCGGGAGTTTCGTTGGAATTGAGAACTATTGGATCTTCAGCACTCCGCGTTATTGCATTTGGATCAGTGGGTTATCCAGAATGCGGAGTGATGCTTATTCTTGTTTATCGAGTGTTGAACTGATTTGACGCCCCTTTTCTAGGCGGTGTGGAAGAAAGGAAGGCGGTGAGAACCCCAGCAGGTGACCTGACCCATGTGACTTTTGTATACGATGACTAAGCCAGAGACTCCCGGCCATAGTTAGTTACCGAAAAGGGTAATACCCTAACAAATCCATCCATGGATGGAGGTTCCAAGGTTCCAAGGTTGGAAGGTTGAATGGATCTGCGATATCCAACATCTCCTATTCAAACAAGATCCTTCTACTCGATTGTTGTATTGTCAAACAACTGATTTGAACGTCAGATTCCGACTTCTATCGATGAGTTTCGAGCCTGAACACTACCCTCAAATAATATTATATATCTATTTGAGAAGGTTGACTTTTGTTCGAAGATTATTGCATCGTCCGACAGGCGCCTGTCGTTGAAACACCGTGATAGGCTAGGTACTGAGAAAACCGAAAAAGAATTACTGTGATGCGAACCTCATCATCTACGAATATTCCTTCCAAAGATTGAAACTGCACAACGTGCAAGTCTTCTCGGATTCTGGCCTTCCCAGGTCGATTATCTGTCCGTTCCTTTTTTTTTTCTCCACAGGCTCATACAACACTTGTTGCCTTTCTCTGCTGCTGAAGCCCTTAAAAGATGAAGTCATTGGAGACAGAATATATTCTCGACCCTCGTGCTGACGTCAAACTTGTCCTGAGGAGACCCCGCCACCAGGAAAATGGCTCAGCTAATGGTCCAGCAAATGAAGAGGAAGAAGATAGAATGGAGACCGATGAACTCTCTGGAGATCCCGTTGGAAACGAGGGGGAATCGCATCAGCAGGGGCATGCCTCAACTAATGTTCATGACCATGATACGGAGATGACTTCGACTGAGGATGAGGACGATGAGGACGCAACGATGAGGACGCTTCGCGCACCGTGACCATCTATGTTTCTTCCAGATACCTGATCCTAAGGTCAAGAGTCTTTCGGGCAATGTTCGAAGGCGCTTTTCGGGAGAACCTGGAACTGAGCAACGGGAGTCCTCTCCCGGTCAACCTCCCAGAAGATGACCCGGACGCGTTCTTGATAGTCCTCAACATCATCCTGGGAAGAATCGACAGGTTCCTCGCGAGATATCTCTAGAAATGCTGACGAAGATAGCCATCATTGTGGACAAATATGAGTTCCACAAAACTGTTGGGGTCTTCCCTGAAATATGGGTTTAATGCTTGAAACCACAACCAGATGCTTTGCGCACCAGCGGCGTTTTAAGCTTGATCTGTATTTCCTGGGTCTTCAACCTATCTGACCTGTTCAAGAGTGCCACAAAAGCCGCTCAACGAAGGCAAGACGCCCGCTGCAGAAATCCACCTCTTTGCCAATTCCTCAATCTGTCCTTGGTGCGTTGTCCCTCTCTCACGTACACTTATTCCGTCTAGTTTATTCAGCTGACCAGGCAATTAGACAGTATCGACCAAAAAAGGGGGAGCTGTCTGAATCAAGTCTTTACCAGACTTTACGCCCTGGCGGATAAATACCGCAAGACGCGCCTCATATGTCCATGCCCTGTCCACTGGTGCGATTCTCTGATCCTAGGATACCTAGAAAGAGAGCTGGAAGCCGGTAAATTCTGGCAATCACCACCATACCACGGTATTCGACTTGTAAAGGTCCAAAAGCGCATCGAACGGATGAAGCAATTCCCTTTGTATCCCGCCGTACAACATACCGGGAACAGCACAAATTGCTCAACGCGGAGCTTTCCGCTCTGCTCCAGCTCATAGATCGAGAGGTGACCGGACTTGAACTTAGTGATTACACGCAAGAGGCGCGCCAATAGGGCGGTCAGGGAGGATAAATGTAATGTACTGTACATACATACATACCTTGCCAGCAGGGCTACAAATTTATCCTTCAAATGAAGTAACATAACGAAAGCGAAAGACTCGTACATATCCATCATGGCTGGGAAAATCATATATCATAGATCACATCAATCCACCTAGCAAGATGAGATCGATCTGTAGCTGCAGGCTTCACTCACAGCCAGATCACAAGCTCCTGGAACGCTGAGAAAGAGAAAGAGAAGGAGAAGGAGAAGGAGAAGGAGAATTAAGATCCTTCCTTGATAACTACACACTACATACGCTTGTAATGAATATATCTCATCTGCACAGCTCCCTCGTTTAGCAGACGATCTCTTTTTTTTTTTGCCCCCTTGTTCTTTTTCTTTGATCTGGCACGAGAGGGATGGATATTGATATTCATTTTTACTTTCCCTCTCGTAAACCATCTTTTTCCTTTTCTGAAAGGATAAGATAGGAAAGAAAATTGACGTCCTCCCTTGGGTATTATTCGACGATGACATGACAATGACAAGATTAAGATGAAGTAGAGCGGCTCTTCAGCGGCGGGAGTTGACCGTCGTAATGAACTTTGAAGGCTGGAACGGACGAAACCGTTAGTAAAAATTTTCGAAAGAAACTTTCTTGAATCCAAGAAAATAAAAAGATAACAAGGCTTCGAAGCCACTTACTCATCGGGAAGACAAAGTAGCTCCCTTGATCCTCTCTCATATAGATATAGAACCCTCCTGGCCGGGGGATCTTCTTCAGCTGGCCCTGTGGACCGGGCGCACGGCGCAGATTGTCCAGCCCACCGACGACGCGCAGCATGGCGGTCAACGCGACCCGGCTGGCGTCGCGGCCCAGACACGTGTGCGGACCGTCGCCGTAATGGATGTACGAATCCAGTGGACGATCGAGGCGGACTTCGTCCGGGTTGGGGAAGATGTTTGGGTCTCGGGCGGCGCCCACCTTTATTCATTCATCCTGTGTCAGTGTCATCGTATTCTTCTTTTCATCGCAAGTAATTTTTCGAAATGAGGATCTTACGAAGCTAACAAAGACCCGGTCGCCAGGTTTGATGTTCACCTGGCGGCCGCCATCATCGATAGTAACGTTGGTCTGTGATTCGCGGTACGATCCGAAAGTGCCATTCAGGCGGATGCCTTCCATGGCATAGTGCAGCAGCTTCTCATCCGATTCGGGAGTGTTCTCCTTGGCCAGGCGGTGGATCTCAGGAAGATGGACTTTGCCTTCATCAGACAAGTAGTAGTCGATGATTTGTGTGAACTTGGCAAAACTATCAGCACCATTCCCAATATGACAATGGCGGCGAAACTCACCACCTGAGCCTGGTTCGGAACCATGGCGATAGCCGTGGGCAGCACCTGAGACCAAGTGATCTCGGAAGCACCAAGGCCACTGTCAAGAAGTCTCCGGATCATGTGGATTCCGTAGTCCGCGAGGGCGTTGTCATTACGACGGAGACCGTCAATAAAGCTCGAAAGGAAACCAGTCGCGCTGACGGACTTGACATTCGCTTCGACAATCTTGCCAAGTTGTTGGGCTACAGCATGAGCTGCCTGGCGCAAGGGGAAAGACTTGGCCGGGTCGAAATCGAAGAAGATGCAGGTGAAGATGACGGCCATGATCATGTACATTTCATGCTCCGTGAAGATTCCACGAGGATTCTCCTTTGTCTTCAGTGGGAGAGAGAAGATGTTCGAAGCAAAGTGCACGTGGGCAAGGTTTCCAACACTGACATTCGTGAGCCAGATCGTCAATTAAAGACTGAGAATGAAGGGTCAGCACTTACTCTCGGGTAATATCGACTTGGTTGATACCCGCAATCTGGCAAGACTTCTCATGGAGCAAATGGAGTGTGATGTCCTCGTAAAATTCCTTGACGTGTTTGTGCCATTGATCACGATAGAGGGCCTTCTCCATGATTTCTCGCTGCCGCGTGTGGAAAGGAGTATCACCTGACAACATGAAGTCCAGGCCGCCTTTACCGAAGAGGAATCCGGTTGCCTCTCCCCAGGTGACGCGGAAGTTCTTCGGGTCCTCGAGAATCCGTTTGGCCGCTTCGTAGGAGGTCAGGTTGACCCTGGGAGGGATGAATGCAGGACGGTCCCAGGAGTAGTGAGATTCTCTTCCAAGGTTCTTCATGATAACCTTGTTTTCGCTGGGAATTGTCATGGGATAGTGGGCGTAAATGGAATTTGGTTTGAAGTGATTGGGGAAAGCTCGCAGCGCCAACTTGTAGAAGACGCAGCCCTGGTTGATGCTGAGATCATAATTGCTCTCGCAGAATCCCCAGTTGGTCAGATTCTTCGGGTTGTAGTCCGTCTGTCGCCATACTGTTAGCGTCTGGATGCACAACGGGAAGGAGACAACACGTCGGACGCTACTTACGGTATAGAATCTGTCACCCCGTACAAGGGCCACAGCATCCGACAGGACGGCACGAGAGATCGTATAGGTGGGAGCGATACCCACCCCAGGAATCATGGGTTCCTTGGCTTCCTCCGCAATGATACCGGGGTACAGCTCCACATAATCAGGGTGCTCGTAGAGGTGGCGGAGTTGATCCGCGATGTACGGATCGGAGTTTATTTCTTCGAACGTCTCGTAGGGCTTCAAGCCGAAGAACTTGCGGAATTCATTCAGAGAGCCACAATTCCATTTCCGTGCTTGCTGGATACCAAGAATCTCTACCGCCCGCAGTGCCTTGGGAATGTTTCGCGGACCGAAGGACCCTAAAGCGGATGAGCATAGGTCCAGAGATAAAAGATAGTTCGGAAGAAGCAAAAAAAAAAGGGTGGGCACAAACCAGCAACATCTTCAATGGCCTCCGTCAGGATCTTGACAAGGTCGTCATCCTTAAAAGTGCCATCCTCTTGGCGTTGAAGATGGGCGAATGTCCGCTTCGAAGGATCTTTGTCCATGCTCTTCTCGTACTTTGCAAGACCCATCAAGAGTTCAGGCATGGACACCTCACTGGCGGGCTTGCCGAATAATTCCTTGTACACATTTTCAGTCCACAATTCATCCTTGGCGCTCGTCGCAGAGTGCCACCGATAGGCAAGGTTGAACTCGATGGAACAGTGGTTGCCAAGACCAGATGGAGTGGCATGCTTATCCATCCTGGCACGAGGATCCTGTTGCTGTCAGCTCAGCCCAGACAATGTCATAGGCCCTCACTCACCAGGCACCACGTGCTGTTGGTTCTATTCAGATTCACGATTGTGCGCAGATAGTCATATAACGTGATGTTGATGTAGAGACCGCAGGTGATGCTGTTCCTGATCAGCGCTCTCTGAATCATAAACGGTCCAACATACAAAACTCACAGTCGTCCTGTCTGAAACAGGTCATTGTCGTATTTCGCCCATGCTTTCTTAGCCTCTTCCGGGGGAAGATCCGGTCGAGGCTTGGTGAACCTGCCATTCTCATTGATCATTGCCAACTGCTCAACAACATAGTTATGGAATCTGGCCACAGCATTGTTAGTCGTGGAACTTTCTCCGACTAGGTGCAGGAGTCTAACCTATTCAACATGATCAGAAGCACACCGCATGCGGCCGGGAATGCCTGCAGCCGCGGCTCAGAGAAACAGTCGGGCTTGAGTTTTCCGTCTTTGAAAGTACGGATCTGATTCTGATCTTCTTGGTTATCTCCATACAGAATCGACAGATCCAAGTACGAAGAAGTCTGCGAGATATGAGGATTCCGGTGGTCGGTTTGGAAGAGATCTATGGAAGTAAGCTGACAGTGTCAAAAGGAAGCATCGGAGAGATGTAGAGCACACCATGGATGATCAATGACGCCCAGGCAAAGAAGACACTCGAGACTTTGTTAGGATGAGGCTTAAACTCCTCTCGGGCCATAATACTATCGAAGATCAAGCCGGGATCTGGCAACGATCCCGGTTGGATGGTGAGAGGCGGAATAGAGCGAGCGTATGCCGTATTGGCAGCTCCCAGCCACGGGAGCGTGGGGTTGTTGTTTGAGCCATCTGCGGATCTGTACTGATATTCATCTCCCATGTACCTAATAGATCTATGTCTTAGCGAGGCCTCCCATGAATTGACGGTCTCTCTTCTTACGAAAGTGGAGGATGCGGAAGCGACGTCCATAGCTCATCAAGGAAAGCATTCGTCAGTTCAGTTCTGTTTTTGGAATGCGACGGCAGGCCGCTGACAAGCTGGAGCACCCCTGAAGTTAGCGACGTAGACGGCCAATGGCAGTCTGATGAGATAATAGAGGTACCTGGATGATCCGCTCCATCAACATGGTCTTGTCATCGACCAGCTGGCCGGAAGCCTTATTCTTCATCACTTCCAGCAGGGTGCCATAGTCCTTGAAGCCAAGGGCCCTGAGGTCCTGAAAGAGACTGCTGGAAGGCTCGTGTTCAAGATAGGTGCCATCGCCAGTTTGCGTTGGGAGCGGGCGTCGAGAGGCGTGGATTAGTTGGGCGTACTTTTCAAACGTCGCGATAACTTCATTTCGCTTCGCGCTGTGATCTTCTTCCGGGGAAGCTGCCTTGGAGTGTCGCTTGCCATTGGCCTTGCCATTGGGCTTTCCATTGGCTTGAGCTCCATTTTCAGTTGACTTGCTGTTCTCTTTGGGCTTCTTGAACGCTAAAGAAAACCGTCGCATCATGTTGTCAGTGAAGATGATCGAAAAATGCAGATTTCAAGGGGGTATCTCAACGCAAACAGAGAGAAGATTACCGAAAATATTTCTCTCAATGCTTGCTCAGCGCAGTATTTAGTATTTAAATCATTACCAAGGTTCAGGATTCAGGAAGCACAGGTGGATTCCAATCGATGGCGGGCAAGGAGCCACCAGACCATAAGGAAGCCTCAGATGTCCAAGAAGCGAGTGCAAGCAAGGTTTCCCACATTTCCGCTCCAGTTTCGCCAGCCCGCGGCAAAGTGGCTCCTCAACTTGCTGGAGGACGGAGGAAGCTAATGATATCACGCGCCTCGCGGATCCTCTCGCGAATATCTGAGTTCTCATAAATCAGAGACCACGATTCCTGGCTCTCCAAGACAATCGAGCTACCTGTGGGCGACGGTGGGAGCCAATGAGACTGGGCGAATTGCGAAACGAGATACCTCGATGCGTTGATCGACGCAAGCCACCACGCTGGGGATCCAGCAAGGACATAAAGCTTCAGAGACGATGGGATACAACCCCGCTCTCTCTGTGATCCCAAAGCTTAAGTAGGTGGTAGGCAGTGAACAGTCCCGCGGGCATCTTCCAAACCTAGCAGGCCCTGTCTCCCCGGAATTGCCATTGTTATTGGTTCAGGTAGATTATTACAAGGAGCATGACTCCGTGGAGAGGGTGAGAGCATTCCCTTCTGCGCGATTGGCGTGCTATTTGCTCTCGTATCCTCTCCTCTCGTATCCTCTCCAGGGAAGAGATGATGCGATGCTGTGACAAATCGAGCACAATATAATAATATGCACCAGGGAGCCATCGAGCAGCGTGAATGCTCGACGCATGCCAATCGGATTGGACATCATCATGATTAATCATGCAGATCACTGGGCGGCGGGAGCCAGAGCAGCGGCCCGGGGAGGATCCGCAAGGCTCCGCATCGTATTCCACCGCGCCAACCCCGCTGAAGCCTCGAGTCGCACACAGCAGACGCACGTCCGGAGTATAAGGTGTTTCTGGAGAGTATCCGGTGAGGGAGCTGTGGTAGACAACTGCAGGACTAGCGGAACTCCAGCAGTATTTTCAGCCCGCCACAGCAAAAGGAACAGGTCCACAGAGAAATCGCGGATTCACGGGAAGAAAAAAAAAGATCATGACGATGCTGGTACTGATCTCAGGACGTGCCTGATGGACGATCTCGCGCATGGGCAAAATGGACGACGCTAGATCCTCGCGGGGTCCGAGAGCTCTCTACTAACTTGCTAAGGTTAGCAATTGGAAAACAGAGCCGCCAACTATCTCGTATGAGGAAAGTCTGGCACAGCGTGAGAGAGATCGCGTGTTCTTGAAGATGTTAGTCCGTCTCGTCCACCCGGCGCTTTGGTCACAGGCGCGGCCGATCCTTGCCCAGTCGGACATGGCCCGCATGCAAGCTGTAAATTATCGTGAGTTCAATAAGTAGACAACGAAACTCTACCGTCGAGTTACTCCATACTCCGTCCAATCTGGTACATTGCTGTCGAGAGGAATCCTACAATGTTGCCGCTCCTTGGTCCATCTCAAACGCCACATCGAGTCCAAGTGGAGGAGTATTAGGATCATCTCACGCCTTTCCCCCTTGCGTCCAATCCGTGACGTTGGCACAATGCCTCATGCATCGGGGATCAGTTCTTCAGCCCTCATTTGATTAGTCTCCTGCAATATTGGTCCTCGACGCGCAGGTTCAGGAGGACTAAAAGGATCGATGCGCGTGAGCTATTTCTGGGCATGAGTGGATTATCAAGGTGACTGGAGATATGATAGAAGGTATCCGGCTAGTGATGCTTTACGAGGGTTGTCCCGCGAGCTACCAAAGTCTCCTACGTTCTCCACCTGTTGAAGAAACTAAGACAAAGTCAACTTATGCACGGAGGAAGCTCTTAACCAATCATACCTAGATCAAAGGACCTCTGGAGGAGAACACAACTGCATTCAAGGCTGTAAAAGATGCTTTCCCGTGCGAGGCACGAGGTAAAAACTGCGAACTGATTGCCCACTTTTCCGGGGAGCTAGAGGCCCTGCTCAAACTGCATGGCTAACGAAAAAACAAAATCCCCTGCTTTGAGCGGCCCGTTCCAGACAGATCGATCCACTCTGAATTGATCTTTGAAACATTTCCAGGGAGCTTGCAGCGTGTTGATCAAAGGCATCTTTTGGCATGGATACCTCGAAACCCCTCGAGATCGTTACGAGCGTTCACAGGTGGTGTAGCTTCCCCCGTCGACACATGTTTGTAACATCGCCTTGAGAAAATAACTGCTGTCGGCATCCACTATACCACTATAAAATTCCTACCTCCGTTGGGGTGGAGGCAGTCAGGTATCCATCCTCGTAGGGATCTCTCCCCGTTTTTGGACTGAGCAGTGATAACTGTGTAAGACGCGGTCGAGGCTGCTGGTTAGCCAATATGGAGCCGTTAGGCCCTCAGCCGCCTCCGAAGACGTTCGTCCTCTGCTTTGACGGCACTGGCAACAAGTTTTGCGGTGACGAGTCCGATAGCAATGTGCTCAAGATCTTTCGCGTAAGTCACCCATCGTGGTGCGAGGACTGCCCTTCTTCGGCATAGAGGAAGCAGTGGCTGACACTTGACCGTTAGATGCTTGATCGCAGTAGGGGTCACCAATACCACTACTATCAGCCGGGTATTGGAACCTATGTGACGTCCACATCACTGTCCAACACGGGCACTTTTCATCGTATCAAGTCTGCCTACTTGAAGGCGAAGGATTCCGCAATTGGGTCGTCTTTTGACCAGCATGTCATGGGCGGATATAAATTCCTGATGCGGTATTACACCCCTGGTGACGATATTTACTTCTTCGGTTTCAGCCGCGGTGCCTATATCGCGCGCTTCTTGGCCGAAATGCTTGATTATATTGGCTTGCTCGAAGCTGGAAACGAAGAGTTGATCCAATTTGCATGGAAAACCTTTGCTAAATGGCAGCAGCGGAGAGGCCATACGGAGGAGGACCTAGAAAAGAAGAAGAAACTCTTCCATTATATGAAAGCTTTCCGCGAAACGTTTAGCCGCCCCATCAGCCGGATTCGATTTATGGGTCTCTTTGACACCGTCAACAGCGTGCCTCGGTTCGAATCTGCTTGGATGCAGAGGAGCAAATTTCCATATACTGCCAGGAGTTCGGCAAGAGTCATCCGTCACGCCGTGGGAATTGATGAGCGACGTGCCAAGTTTCGTCAAGACCTTATCTCCGAAGTCAAACCATGGCACCGATCTCCGAGAGAAGTTCACCACTTGAAACGACACCGGCATCACAACAAGCCAGATACAGAAAACGTTCCCAAAATCATCCTGAACAATGGTCCAGAGAACCAAGACCTCAGCAATCAGGAAGACAAGCCATCAAAGCGGGAGCGGGATGAGCACGAATCCGTGTACCGCAGTCCTCATGGCTCGCGCGCGGGCAGTATTCACGAGCCGCGATACCGAGCGCCTTCCCCCAGTAATTGGAATCGGAAGCTGAGCCTCGCGGTGCCCATCCAGACGGCGTCGACTGAGGACTTGGCATCGATTAACAGTGGCATCTCTGCGAGCTCACTTCAGGTGCCATCGAACGTACCCGAAGAAGACGAGAGCGTTCAAGACATCCAGGAAGTCTGGTTTCCCGGTGGGCATGCGGACATCGGAGGAGGTTGGAAGCTCAGCAAGGGAGAAATATGGCCTCTGAGCCATGCTCCCCTTGTTTGGATGGTCCAAGAGGCACAACGAGCTGGATTGCAGTTCGATCCCAAGAAGTTGAAGCAATTTGAGTGCTGTGAAGAATACGTGGGGGAAGTCTCTCCCATTCGCGAAGGTCAGGAGCCAACGTGGACTTCCTGCCAAGACCCAGAGAGCCACGGTGAAAGGGGAGATGGTCCGAATACGATCTCGATCAAGGTTTCCAACAACGAGGACGACAGAAATCAGAGTGTCTCGAGCTATCGCTTCCGCAATGCCCTGGAGCTCTCGAGCACCAAGGGTGTTCTGCACGACTGCCTCAAGTACGGTGAAGGGCTGCCATGGCCGTCAGTCCTCTCCTGGCGTATCATGGAATATCTTCCTTTTCGACGCATGGACTTGCAGCCTGATGGCTCATGGAAGCCCATCCGGTGGCCCTTGCCGTGTGGAGAAGTGCGCGATATCCCCAACGACGCGCAGATCCATGTCTCGGCCATCCGCCGCCTCAAAGCAGATCCAAACTATCGTCCAGGCAACCTGATTATCGGTGGTGGAGGACGTGGCGTGAAGAGAGCGCCGCCGGGATACGGCATCGGAGAGTGGGTGGTGTTCAAGGATGAGGGTGATCCGGTGCGGGAGACGTATATCCGGAAGAGTGAGGCCAAAAAGCTGCAAAAGGGGGAACGAGATGGTCATCGTTGAAATGGAATGCACATGATGCCTCATCCATCGTTCACCGTCCATTGCTTCTAATTGCTGAGAAAAGGGCCAGCCTATAGCACACGGTTGGATGGTATTTTCCTTGGCTTGTTCATAGCAACATGCACCATAACTCTGTTTCTATTTATTTAAGCAAATGCTTAGCTTGAAGCGCAATAATAATCATGTCATTGAGTGGTATTGACGATTTCGAAGTTGAAATACGTTTCGAGTTCCTTACGGAAAAGTCAGCGCTCCAATAGTAGATGGCAGATGAACAAATTCAAGTGGTAACGACGAGTTGACAGAATGTGTGCTCCGACCATTGTTTTGACAACGCTTTCAGTATGGGTACAGATTTTTTTTTCCAAAAAAAAAGAAAGGAAGGAAAGGAAAAGAAACAGAAGAAGATGATGGAGAAGAATTTAAGATGTGGACGATGGGAACAATTGATCCAAATGGAAGGGCAAAGACAGAGATGCCTCTATCTCTTCAACTCATTTTTTGTTAGATTGGTGAGAAATCCCCGATGCTGTGGATGCTGTGGATGCTGTTGTGAGCTGTATCAAACGAAGTCCTGTATGACTCGAGATAGCAATTATTGATGTATTGGCATTCCAATAAACATGGCCATCTACCAGAAACTTCATTTTCATGTGCATAATGCTACGATGAGGTCGATCAATCACATCTTCGGTTGTATTGGAGGCTGCATTGAACCTGCTGAATAGTCTTCCAGGCGATGTACGTGGCAAGAGTTCCGGTTGTTTCATTGTCCTGGAATAAACCCCGTGATCGGGCTTGGGACCAAGAAGCAAACGACTGGACTATTGTCTGCAAACGGAAGGCGTGGTGGCTGGATAGGAGGAAAGAGGAAAGAGCCTTCCTTGGCTGTGCTTTCCCCACGAGCTGCGTCGAAGCTTTTGGCTGCCGTGGGCCCGCCAGCTACGCCAGCGAGATCCGCCAACGAGATCGCTCCCCGAACAGGCTAAGAGCGGGCTGCTTCTCCGGCCTTCCATCGTCCATGTTAATCTTGACACGCCCCAGACCCAGACTGTCCCCGACTCCATACCCAAACATCGCCTCCCCCTTTCCGATCTCGTGATCCTGAGTCCTGAGTCCTAACCAGTCCTCATCCCTCCTGCGGACATCCTGCACCATGCCTCGTTTTTGACCCTCCTCCACGGAGAATGCAACTACGTCATCCTCTCTCGCTGCTTTGTTTTGCTCCCACCTTCGGCTCCTTCTCCGTCTCCGTCTCCTTCGCTATCGACCTGCGGAACCCGATCGGAACTCATCGAATATTCGAGTATTCACGGCTACGCAGCTTTTGACTCGACACCCAGACTACGGTGGCGTGTTCTACACGAGCAGACGCTGCCTTACTCCTGATTGAAATACCCCCGGCGGCCCCCGTCCCCCTGAACCAGCATGAAATCATAATCTCCAGATCCACGCTATCCTGTCGTTCTCAAGTCCTCACGTCACCATGGTGGACTCTCCACTGCCTCCAGAGCAGATAAGGCTGCCTCCCAGCCCAACCGATCCCGAGCCGCTTACGCATGGCCACTCCTCGGGGGAAGTTGCCAGATCAAAGCTGCTGGGAGATGCCACACCAATTCCCCCGTTGTCTCCCAATTTCCTGGCCCCTCCGCGGAATCGCTCACCATTGTCACGAATTCATACTCGATCTCGGTCTCTAGCTGGGCCAATACCACAGTCGATGACAAGAGCCCACTCTTCTCCAGGGTTGGACTCACGAGGACGTTATATATTTCCCTCCTATGTTGGAAGACCATCGAGTCCCATGGACCGCTCCATAAGAAGAAACAGTCCTTTGCGGACTGCAGAGGATACAAAAATCCCCAGTCTGGCATCTCTGAATATATCAGAGACGATCTCGGAGCATGCTGAGCTCGAAAATGCTCACGGCGCGGATTCTATCGATTCAGAACTGCAGGCGACGTCTCCGCCATTGCCTCCATCGATGCATCACACTTTTCCTCGTTCCACCCGTCGCCAGCCGGTGTCTCCTCTTTACACGAATTTTTCCAGCATCATAAGCAATCCCACCAGCAGCCCGACTTCCTCACACTCGTCCCCAGTCATCATGGCCACGAGATTCAATGAGCCCTTTCCCGGGGTTTCGGGCTCCTCTGCATCCTCGATTCCATCGACTCCAACCAGCCTCCGCTCCCGTAGCCCAAGCATCTCCTCTCTGGAGACTATTCCAGATATCCCAGATGCCGAAGCGGCTGCTGTGGAGGCGGATCGGATTGCACAATTAAAGCAGGCTGCAGATAATGCGGAGGCTGGAGCGGGAGCAAATGCTGATAGTACTCGACGACGTTCAAATTTCGACAGCTCTAGTCCTGGTGGTATGCGGGGATCTATCGGCTATGGGACGAGAGCTGACAAGCGGAAGCGGTGGAGTGTCTGTGGAGCAGAGCGGCGTCAAGATTTCGATTTGGAAACCATCTGGGAGGACTGATCCGTTTGAATTCTCTGCCTCTCCCCCAGCTGACGGCGGTCTCAGGCATTATGCTCTGTCTACCCGACATCACTTCAGAATAGAAGGCTGATCTGAAACTAAGGCTGATGTCTTGCCAATACTCAACAGTGTGGCTCCTTGTGAAGTCACCTGGAGGAAGCATCAGTCTCTAATGCTCTATCTTGCAACGACTTTTCGCTCTCAAGCCTGTCCTTCGCATCAGAGCTTTCTTCAACTCACCCACTTGAATCGACCTTGTATCATTACCACACCCCGGATTTTACGAGAAGCGGTTATCTTCCCCCTTTTTTTTTTTCCAGCACATTGGCGTTCAATCTGCATGGTGTCCTGATACCCAAATTTATCTACCGGGGAAGCTCTACCTCTTTTTTCCTTCACGTGTCTTCGGCGTACATGGAAGACGGGACTGGGATTCTCGTTCTGGAGTTGCCATGTCTTTCTTTACGTGATGTCTCTGCTACGTATGCGCATGACGTCTGGATTTTCAGTCTCGGTATTTGATAGTTACTGTTGTTCTCAGCAGTCTTGTGGACGACAGGGTGGCTGGTCCCCCTTGGATAACTAGCTGTACATACATAGTTTACTGCCTACATATCAACCTGCTTTCTGAGTGAATATAGCATGCTCGTTGCTCTAGGATAAAGGAGCGTTATTAATCTGAATGACCGACCAAAGTCTGATGTAAGATATTCTTCTTGTCCTTGGCCTTGGCCTTCTCAGGACCTATGTGTTCTTGCTTAGGCTTAAAGTAATCTAATCGAAATGATCGACACCACTTCTTTCTTCAAGGTAAAGCCCTCTCGGCCCACTTTCTCAATAGTTCGTTCCTTCTGCTCTAATTGCATCACATGCAGCCGAATGCAGTTAACTGCCAGGCCTCAGGGGTTGGGGAAGTTAGGGCCGGAACACCCTGCATAGCGACCACTGGATAAGTCAGCTAGATCAGGTATGAATTCATCATCATCATCATCATAACTGCCAGGTCAGAACGAGAAAAAAAAACTTCTTGCTACCACACAGAACTATCACGAAGCGCGCGGGAAAAAAACTCTCCAGCGAAGGGACTTGAATTCGATTATGCACGAGCTAGATAATAGCCAGCTACCAAAGTAGGCTTTGGGCCAAAAAGAAGAAGAAGAAGACAGCGAGTTTAACTACGCAAATTAGTTCTGCTCATCGAATTGCATTTGATCACTCCTCTTATCACAAGAGATAACCATCCTCCCCAGAGTCATAATCATTCGCCTTGCTCGGTGGCGCTTCATCTACCAATGGGTTGTTGTCCACACCAGTTCCGGTTCAATCAGCTGAGAGCCGCATGTTGTCGTGTCCTTTCAGAGTGATGGCCAGAGGCTGAGTACGACGAGACTACCGGAATTTTCGTCCGCGTTGAGGCTGTTCATTTTCTCGGGTATGAAAGTCGTTCCGGGATTACTGCGTTCAAAACGATACGTGTGTTCTTGTCGCTCCAGTCTGCACTTGAACTCCGCACAATGATGAAAGAACTCTTGCAGATTCGCCCTCCTTGATATCGACTCTGTCCTGGAATACCGAGAAAATCGCTTTTCTACAGTATCAACCATGTCTTGGCAGTGCTCTTCCCATGCCGACTTCGTCAGGGATTCTAACGCAATGCTTGTGGCAGATCGCCAATGTTCCCAGACATGATTTGCACCTGCTGATCAGTTGGCATAGTTATCAAACGAGTGTTTTGCAGGCTTCATACATAGATTCTTTGCTTCACAATTAATTTTCAACAACGTATCTTCCAGACTCTTGTCGTAGATCCCAAAAATCAGGCGTGAAAAAACGATCTCACACACGGATTTGACAATCTCGGCCTGAATAAGTGCGCGGCGTTGATGTGAATTCTGGAGATAACGAGCTGGCATAATAGATTCCACCCCTCTTGCACGGAGAGAATCGACAGCCATAGCGTTCAAAATCGATGGGTCTCTAAAATTCTTTTTGACCCAGTTATCAAGATGCCGATAAAGTTGGCGTGTCATGTGTGCACATTCCTCATCATCAAGACCGCCAGGTCGCGATCGAAGCAAATTCAGCTGCTTGGTACAGGCAGCCAAGGCTGCCCTATTCTGCTCAGCTGCGGCTGACGCTTCTTGCTGGGCTTGCTCGAGTAGCTCTTTCTGACGCCGTATTTTCTCCAGCCTGAGTCTCTCGGCCTGAGATATCAAGGAACGCATGATCTGGGCGAAACATAAGCATCATATTCCAAACAAGACTTCACTCAACCAACCCTCTTGTCATCTTGAAGCTGCAACCTCTTGTCGTCGTGAAGCTGCAAACCCTCATGCTCATGATCTTTCTGTCTTTCTAGTTGAAGTTAGCCCTGACCCGAAAACGAACCGGGGAGCCCACCTGCTTACCAGAAGCTGAAACAGCTGCCTGGTTCGCCATCCAGGAGTGAGAACAGATTCGATGCCATTTTGATATTATGGAGTACGTACGTATGGCGGACCTATCACGACTGTTAGAGAAATGCGTCCGTTAATTATGCGGATATCCTACTTCATTAACACAGGATCGAGAAGTTGAGTTTCTACGAGACAAGGAAACTCCGACTCCAATTTGTAAAACTGAAGTTTGTCGCTGACAATGTGATATATTGCACAATCTTTTTTTTTTTTGGTTTTGATTCAGTTTGAGATGCGGTGACACTACTCGTTAAACTATTCCAGGTTGCTGTAACTACATACTTTTTATTGCTAAAAGAAAATATTTGCTTTCTTTGCGATGCTAGCTAGGCTCCTGACTTCATAGATTGGTATTTGCATCCTGTAGCGCTCAGATTTACACATACATACCCCCGGTATAGTATAGTAGACTCACTCTGTCCAACTTCTTAAAATGACAGTGAGTTGACTCAAACAGGGTAGTAAAGGGTAAAATCTCACTTTACCCAACTTTTATCTGCCTTGGCCCAACAGGCGTGAGAATCACTTTGTCTGTCCAGCTCTTCCTTCTGAAAGACCTGACCTGGCCTGACCTGACCTGACCTTCTCTCACTTCGTCCAAGTTTCTTCATATGACTTAACTTAAACAAAGGGGGGATGGAACTCTCAGTTTACCCGACTTCCTCTCCTCTATCTGATCAGTTTTTTTCTGATGGGGGTTCAGTGAGAATAGAATGATGAGACCCTCACTTTGCCTGAGTTTTCTTTATATAACTGAACCCAAAAACAGAGGGAGAGCAAGACTCTCATTTTACCTGGCTTCTTTTTTTTTTCTTACAAGCTTTTCTTTGATAGGGGTTCGAGAATTATGAAACTCTCACTTTGTCCGACTCCTGAAGGTGATCTGATCCAATGGGGGGCGCTCAATCCAGCTAGCTCACTCTGTCTGACTTCTTTATACGACCCTGTGTATACGACGGGGATAGGGGAACAATGATATGCATGCATCATTACTATTTACTCGTCCTCAGTTATTAAAATTACAATCCATATGGCACGGTTCAGGTAGCTATAAATAGAGCTCAATCCAAATCCAATTCGATTACATTCCACGGACAGTATAGCGGCTCCAGATTATTTCGCGGATGCTCTATGGTTTTGGAATGTTTGTCCAAGTATATAATGTATCGAGTATAGAACCTGTCTGAAGGTGGCTTGATGTTATCAGTTTCATACCGGCTAGGATAATTTCCTGTCAATATATATATGTATGTATGCATGAACAATATACAAAAAAGAGCCAAGTCTGCCAATCTCTCGCACCCACATGGTTCTGCTCTGTCGCCGTCTATATTGATACCTCAGCTTCCATGACATCAGCTCGAGTGAACCCCTGTCGGGCCACCCGGAACAGTAGCTGCTGCTCCCGACGGTAGAGAGTCGTCCCTCTTCACGCCCATCCCGAGCTGTCCTAACTTGTACAGGTCACAAATTTGACCTGCCGCGCGCTCTCCGCTCCAATACGCGCCTGTCGTCGTGCCGAGGCCAACAAAAGGAGCCGTGTGCTCGCCCGCGAACCAGATTCCCCGGTCAAGACCCATACCGATCCTCATGGTTTCAATGTCCTTGTCACCAGCCTCCAGCCCGACCTGGAAGTTTGAGTAGGACCCATTACCAGCAAACGGGTCGTTCTGCCACTGCGACGCGAACAGAGCGACCGGTTTGCAATCCGGTGACGAAGGTGAGTAATTCGGCAAGCGGGAATAGAACGGGTGAAGAAAATCATTCAGGAAGGTATAGTAACTCTCGGATGACCGGTCTAGGTTCTTGATCTTGGACACAACGTATGTTGCGCAAGGCCCATAGAGATAGAACAGCAGAGTCGGGTGGGCGCAACTTGGCGGCAGCGCCGCAAGTGAGACACATTGCTGATTCCAGCTCCCCTCTTTCGGGTGCTCGACATAAGACGGTTCCAAGAACTGAGTGAAAGGAGGAGGATGTTTGACTTCTGGATCGTAGAATGGCTCGGTGCCACTACTATTATCCACGCTGTCCCCATTCCTGTTATGCGGTTCGGAAGCCACATGCCAAAAAGCGCGTGGGAATGTCACATATATCTTCTCCAGCCTGCCGTAGGATATATTGTCAATGGCAACTGACAGCCGTGGGGGAAGCTCCGGAACGAAAACAGATTTGTTCTGCTTAAGCCATCCGAGAGGACAGGTGACAACCACTTCATCGAAATAATATACTTCCCCATTCGCGCTTGTCACGACAATCTGATGGCCAGCTCCCGGTTCCCTGTCCGCAGACTCAATCTTGACAACAGGCTCGTTAAGACGGAGATCTGCGTGTTTCAGGGCAGGCTCAGAGACGTAATCCAAAATATTTTTGTAGGTCGATGCGACAAACAGATTCGCTGCGCGAGAAAATTAGAACTCTATCACTGTCATAAGCTCGTATGAAAGATACTTACTCCCTTCTATGCATTCTTCAAGGCAGAAAAACTTCAAGCTTTGCCTCTCAATAGGATCCCCCACATACGCGCCCCAAAACCTAGAAAACTCAATGCAAGCTTCCTTCTCTTCCTGCGTAAAGTTCGTCTTCTCTAGCTGCTCTCGACAAAAGTCCAAAAGACTCTTATTGACCGGGATGGTTTCCTTATACTTATTGCTGTATTCAAACGCTTCATCTACGGTCGTCCACATCCACTCTGCAAGCTTCGTAGTGGTGGCCTCGTCGTACGGCTTTCCAGCAGTATCAACGACGGTTTCGCGTCCATCCCACTCACAAGTTGTCGTATTCGATCGGGCACTGATTTCGGCGATGGGATTACCGTCCGTCCCGTGTATCCAGTTCGGTCCTCTAGGTACTGATTAGCCTAGAGGCGCCAAAAGAATGACGAGACCCTTACAGATCCACAAGGTGGCCGCCGACCTCGACTTGAGCGATCTACTTCGAGTTATTGAGCGTCTCTATTGACGTGGTTCATCATGAACATACCCTGCCACCAATCCGATCCCTTGCTTCCAGAATAGTTACTTTGGCTCCATTTTGAGTCAGGATATCAGCACACCTCAACCCGGATATACCGGCCCCAATAATGCCAACATGAGGAACTCTCCCCATGAGGGACAGGCGGTGGAACTCTGTAGAGATCGGCAACTTCTGTGTAGTCGTTGCCAGATGACGCTTGGAGGGGGCTCCGGAACGAGGGAATTTTAACCAGTTCGCAACCTGGGTCAAGCGATTAGCCTTGCACTCCATCCTTCGATTATCAACCTATGTGCGAAGTCTCCCTAATCATAGATAAATAGTGGTCTGTTCGGCCACTGTACATCAAAGAGAGGAAATGATGGCCCAAAGTCATCAACACAAAAAAAAAATGAATGGGAGCGTCAAAAAAGCTGCACTCGAGAAAGACAAAACGATCAAACAGAGCCATGTGTAACTGTTGTTTGCAAGGAATGGTCAGGTAATGCTGGTTCGCGGGAGAGCAGCATGCTGCAGATCATGGAACTTTGAGATCCCACGCCAAGTCTGCAACAGCAAAGATAGCAGACGTAAGTACATCCCACATGCTTGTGTTAGCTGCATCAAACTGCGGGGACTCCACCCATCCATGGTACTGATCACCATTTGAAGATAACCGGGGAGCATGCGTTCATTCGACGCCTTGTTCGATCAGTTGGAGCATCTTGCGTCCACAGGAACTAAAGATGAGGCGGTAATGTAATTTTTACACAAGAGATCTTTTTCGAAGGAAAAGAAAAGAGAAAAAAGAAAGAAAGACAGAAAATGTCGCATCACTCACCGTGCGTGATACAGCTGATAACAGTGCCTTGTGATGTTCCCCGCAGGCTGTAACGGAGTGGATGGGTTGAGAACTCGGAAGCTGGCCCTGCCAAGCCAAAGAACCATAGATCGAGGGTGGTAACCGAAAGCTAAACAGAGTGATGCCAATCCGACGTTTAACCAGTCTGTAGCAGAAGGGAGGCATCCGTAAGAAACATTGACGTGGCCGTGAAAGAAGAAGAACAGAGCAGACGCGAGCAGTGGCTGATAAGGTTGGGATGACTGATGGAGGAGTGGCGTGGGCATGTGGGCATCGGCCCAACTCATTCGCTGCTGCAGAACATCCCCACGCTATTGGCACGCATCATGAGCTTCCAAGGTTGTTATCTTTACCTACGAGCATGGACTAGCGTAACATTGCAGTTCTATGATTGAATTCAAGATGTGGCTGTCAACACCCGTTACGTTACAACAGAAAGAAATTGTACACATGAAAAAGGCCGTTCGATCGTCGAGACTGTACAGTACAGGATAACCATCTGAGAAATACCATGTGCTCTCCAGAGGCATCAACGAGCGCAACACAGACAACAAAACAAAGGAGAGATTATTGACAAAGGAAATTCGTTAAAGGAATGGAATGTTTAGGGGAGCAACGTCATCTCCACGCGCCTTGACTCAGTGATAACAGACCCTGGATACAATCCAAGTCTTCCTCCCGGCTCGAGGCACCGGACCCAGACATAAATGCCTTCACCTCATCGTCCAGTTTGGGAGGCAGGTTGATTTCATTCTGTTTGTTCCGCAATGCTCGTTCTCGCTTGCCGTCATCGCTGGTGTTTTTGTTGCTCATGCCTGTGTCTCTCAGCACAGGACGCTGAATCTGCGACACACCCCTGCGAGATCGACGTGGATTCGACAGCTGTGTTCCCGGAACCCAGTTCTCCTTGTCGGAATCACCCAACTGCAAGTCGATATCCTCCTCGCTCTCTTTGAAGGAACCAGATGTGGTAAGTCCTTTCTTCGCCAACTGTTGAGAGGCATCCAACTTTTGACCGGACTCCAGTCTCCCTAAGGATGAAACCGTACGCGACAGTTTCCTTCTCTTCTCCCCGGAGCTCTCAACAGGAGGACCCTGGTTCAGGAGTTCAGGTCGTGGTGTCAAAACGTTAGGCTTTGAGAAGGAGCTTCGCGTCAGAGATCGATGTCTTCGCAATCGATAGAGGCTTGGTGTACCAGTGGTTGATCCGCTCTGGGAACTGGATGGGGGTGACAAAGCGCTCCTAGCGTCAGTGTCACAGTACAATTCCCAGGTGCGGGCATCACGAGATCTCCCAAATGGCTTGTTGCCTCCCTCGCGATCCAGAAAACCTGGTCTAGAGACGCCGAAGTTGATAGCACTGCTACTTCTCCTCAGGCCAGGGAGTCGAGGAGTGGGGTTGGGAATCATTCGTAAACGGTTCTTTGTCGGAGAAGGCTCATCTTCAGTGCGAATCAAAGCCTCACCGTCTGACGACATAGAGATCCTCACTGCACTGCGAACCTTAGGTGGCGACGGAGTCAGTTCGCCTTCTTTCCGCACCATCGCTTCGCCGTCGAATGACATGGATATTCGCAGCGATGGCGGAGATTTGAGATCCACCGTAGGCGACCCGCCATTGCCGCCAGGTCTTCCTTGCGCATTGAAATTCCCATCGTGCATGTTCGAGAATGACCGCTTCCTGCTGCTCGATTGATGGCACGATCCTTCTGTCTTTTCGCGTTCTTGTCCAGATTGAACATTGTTCGTGTCTTCTGTCTGTGATTGACTTGTCTGTGATGAACCCAATTCGACCGTTGGCTGTGAACTCTCGACATCCTCGCTGTCTCCCGACGGAGCGTCACAGCCGGCGTCGGCTTTGAATGATGTATTGATCGCTGTGTTGTCATTCCCAGGGACCGCATGCTCATGTTCGTCAGTCTGGTCACCCCCACTCGATGACTGCGGCTCCGTCTTTACGTTGTCGTCGCTCCCATTCTGGGAATTGGAGTCATGCACTGTGGACCGGGGTCCGACAAGTTCATGGGGCTGGAGAGGCTTCGATTTCCGGCGGTCATTCTGTCGGCGGTTTTGGAACCATATCTGATCAACGCATGACATGGTTAGATCAGAGACAGCAAAGAAATAGGTATACGCGTCCTGATACGCGTACCTGCACCTCTTTCTCTCCCAAGGCTACCCGACTGACGATGCTAGCTCGCGCAGCTTTGTCAGGTTTGGGATTCTTTCGATATTCCGCCTCAAGGATCGCGTGGTCCTCAGGACTATGAAGCCAACCAGAATAGCATTAGCACATGGACAAAGCGCAAGTAAACGTCCAAATAAACGAGCATGGTAGCGGAAGGATACCTTGTTCGCCGCCGCTTCTGGCGTGCCAATAACTTATTGTCCACTCGAGGAGGTAGGTTCTGGGTCAATGTCTTCTGCGAGTGAACCAGAAATGCGTAACTGAGATTTGAAGAGTCGGGTGCATTGCTCTGCGGGGGAGATGAGGCATTGGCCGTGGCAGATGGTTCGGGGACACTCATCGTCACAAAACAAAAAGACTTCAGGCTTGATGTGAGGAAGACCAACTAAGAATACAGGGGGAAAAAAAGATTTGAGAAGAGGTACTCCGTAGCCGTGAAAGTACTCTCATATCGCGTCGTCGCGGTTTTCACGCGGATGGTGCACCGTGCATCCATGACGGGATCTATGGGGGCATCGCGGCGGGCCGTATTGGACCCGCGCCTAGCTTCACGAATCACGACGCGGTCAGAAATCTTTCCCACGCGGCTCTATTTCGTTTCGTGCGGAATTACACTGTCTCATCCGCTGAAAAAGCAATCTGGTTCCATGAAATAATGACTTTACTCAGTACTGGGATCTTTCAAGTACTCCGTATACATGATAATTGAATTGACCCATCAGCGGGTTCCAATTACCCCTCACTCTTGCTTCCCTCAAATCGACTCCTAGAGAGGTACTCTGTACAGGAGAAGACACTCTAACTTCATTATTACTGGCCAATGGTTTAGCATCTAAATTTTCCGTATCAATTGCGCAAGCCAATTCTCTCCTTGTCAAGTTCCAGGATATTTTCCCCGACACTTTTGAGCATTGATCAGGTAATTTCTTATCAACTTAGCATTCTCAGACTACGTGCTGCTGCTGATTTTCTAGGTTCATGCTCGATCTGCCAAGGATGGCGTGCACTGCGCTGAGAATGCTCGCGTGGGAATCTCGATCTCCCAAGCGTCTTCCGCAAGTGTCATCCTGCAGACGCGTTTGACACGTCGAGATTCGCACGGCTCTACGTGCAGAACGCGAGATCCCGTGATTCAGCATCACATGACCAACATCCAAGCGGCGGCAAGAGCCGCTTTATTCCGTAGATTGCTGCATTCTTGATGACTGCAACGTCTTCAGCTGCAGGCAACAACAGTATTGTTCTTCCTACATTTCTCACGCGACCTAGAGTGAGTCAATGCTTTTGGATCTGTCAGGTCTTTGAACTCGGGCTCATTACGGAGTACTTCGTCCTACGAAGTACTACAATGCGGCTGATATGACCCACCGTCAGACCGCCATCCGCCATGGGTCCATGGGTAGGGCTGAAAGCCTGAACCGACATGCATCAGCAGCTGCTGGCAGAGATCGGAACTAAGATCAGGGTTTAGCCTCACGCCCCTGAGCGTTGCATCAACATCGGGGGCTTAACAAGTCGACAACGACTTTGTTCTCCGCAATGTGATCGATTGAAATCAAATTCGCATCATTGCGCCTGTCGGACGTCGCCTAGAGAAAGCGTTTCCATCTCGGGGACAACTAGCGTGACCGTTTTCCCCGTCCCTGCGGTGGCTACACCTGCGTTGGACATGTGCTTCAGGATGGGAAGTCCCGCCGGGCTGATTGAAGGCAGCCCTAGGTCCCGAGTCTGACCCATTGCACATCTACTCTGGCACTTTTTGCAGGGAGATGGGATGCAATCCCTGCCCTTGAGGAGCTCGCTTACCATATGTTCTTGCCTCTTACTCGACGGAGTCAAAATTAAACATTTTTTTGACAGTTATCCCTTTGACTGTTTCTTATGCCAATAACACGTCTTTTTCTGCATAAACTTAGGCAACAGCAGCCAATGTTAGTGTCTGACTGAACTGAAGGCAGCAGAGTAGGGCAACGGAGATTTTCGGCCAGTTGTGACTGGTAGCCAGTGAGGCTCTTTCTATCTGCATACTGTACGTTTTAGCATACTTCTTTCTGCATTAGTCATATGTGCAGTCTCCTGGAAGATGGTCAAAATGCCTTGCTCTATATCTATACTATGTGGCCTCGCGTGTGCCAGAGTCCGTCAACTTATCATCCAGACAAGCGTCTGTGGGCTTGGAACCTGAGAAAGATATCTTGCTACGCACTGTCAACGGCAAGGTGTGACCTGCCTTATATTTGTCTCTTTTCATTTCCTGCCACAAATATTTTTTTCTATTTACTATTTTTAATCCCTTTCTCCATTCAAGAAATATTTAATATCATCGTTGTCATGATAAAAATTGCCATTGCGGGAACCAGCGGTCTTGCGCAGTATATTGCACATTATCTTTCCACGCAGACATATCATCAGTTCTTTTTCCTCTCACGGAACGTAAGTTGGACCCGGTAGCCCATACTTAGCTTCGTGGCTGACTACATTGGCAGCCTAATCCAGGTCTCATTGCCAAAGACTGGCAAGTTCTCCCAGTAGACTACAGCAATCTCAACGATGTGCGCTACAAACTCGTTGGGGTCGATACGGTCATCTCGACGGTTTCCGGACAGGCACAGCTTTCTCTGATTGAGGCTGCAGCCCAGGTCCACGTGCGGCGTTTCGTGCCGTCGGAGTTCGAGGGCAAGCCGGCCGCACGGCCTCAGGCTGGCATCCTCGATCGCGGAAAGAGCAGCGCCCTGAGCAGATTGTACCAGCTTCGAAATTCCGGCATGGAGTACACCGTCTTCGCATGTGGGATTTTCTACGAGCGGTTCGGCCCAGGGGGCATGGCGGCTCTCCAGCTCGGGCACGGAACGAGCATCGCAGGGGAGGGCGACTACCTCATGGACATCCGCCACAGGAGTGCACAAATCCCATGTCGCGATGCTTCGGGGCAAGAGGTGTACATTTGCATGACCTCCGCGGAGGACGTGGCGCGCTTCGTCGTCGCGGCGTTGGACTTGCCGGAGTGGCCAAGCGAGTTCCGGATGTTCGGGGAGCGTATGACGGCAGGAGATGTCGTCAAGACGGTGGAGATCATGTGTGGTCAGTCGATTTCATTTCTTCGTGATGGCACAATAACTAACCATCATCTATCTGTATGTAGGCGCTCCATTCCACCGAACGATCCACACGCCCGAGACTCTCCAGACGAGCCTTTCATACGCCGTAGCCACAGGCAACGTGCCTCAGCAGTGGCGCCTTCACCACTTGATCGCTACCTCGGCGGGATGCTACGATTTTGACGACGCAAACCTCAATGAGCTGGTCAACGTCCAGCCGAAAAGATTTGCGGAATGGCTGTATGCTGCGTGGTCTTAGTCTTAGGAATCTTTCCTTCTTTCGATTTTCCTGACGCGCGGGTCGCAAGGAAAGTAGGCTTATGGCATGCTAGCATATTTCGGGAGTTTTTAATAGCATAAAAGTCAGCGCAAAGCTACACCTACCTACCTATATTCTTGTGTCTTACAGAAGCGCCAAGACTATCATCATCTTTCAAGGTTTCTCAAATACAACGCATAACCACTCTACATAATTCAGAATAATATATCTATCTATATTTTTTTTCTTTTCTTCTCGGCATTTCGGAAACCAGAATGTCCTTCGTTCCCTACTAAGTACATATGTAGCCTTGGCGGTCTTCGGATACGATAAACAGACCGAACTGTCTCAGTCTGAGACTGTCTACAATTTTCAACGTAGCAGGCAAAGAGTAGTAGTCTGGTGCATCCTCTCTCAAGAGCTTACGGTGTAGAATCATACTATTAACAGACCGTAGTATATATCCTCAAAGACCAATTACTTGCACAAGTTGCCCACATCCAAGTGCGTAAAGCCGATGCCATGCTTAATCAAACTCAGTCAAGACAAGAAATCTGTTTCAGCTAAGACCTGACTTAGCTGAATCTCCTGCTAATCCATGTCACGGGGGAAAATCTGTGCCCCATACAACAATGATTGATATGATGATAATAATATTAATGGCGATAATATTAATCAATCTCTGTCGGGCCACCCGGGCAAGCTCACCAATAAAATAAATAAGGCTGATTTTCATATTTTTTATCCCATAACTAGCTAGGTAGGTAGCTAGTAATAACAATCCGCACCCCGGGCCAACTCCGGATCGCCCCTTAACTTTACTTACCTTACTCTTACCTTACTCCGTACTTACCCCTCTCTTTCTCTCTGCCCCTGCAGGATTTTCCAGGGAAGAAACATTCGGCGCCCTTCAGCACGATAACACGAAATTGGGCCGGTGGACGGTAATGGCTAGCCTTTCTTTTTCCTTGCAGAAGCACGTTTCCATGTTTTGCTACTCCGTACTTATCGACATTGTGGCGTGGTGGTCAGCAACGGGCAATTTCCCCATACCCTGTCAGCTCGATTTTTGGAGGAAGAAATATTGCGGCTTGGCCTGATGGTCACCCCGCAGCTCAGAGCGGGTTGCATTGCCCGTCAATATAAAAAGCGATGGGAACTTCGAAGCTCTAGTCCCATGAACAAAATCATTGGCATTGTCCTTCTCAATCATAATTGCATTGCATTGCACATCAGTAGTAGGTCAACATGGGCAGAGCATTCACCGTCTCCCTGGCGGCTTTCACGGCCACGGGGTCCTTCCTGTTTGGATATGACTCCGGCGTCATGACGGATGTGATTGAGTCGGAGAACTTTCTGGCCTTCTTCAATACGGATCAGACCTCTGCCATCATAGGAGCGATCAACAGTACCTTCTCTGGGGGTGGTGAGTGCCAACGTCCCAGAAGAGCTCGATTGAACAAGGCTGACGCCATACCGTACTCCAGCCGCAATTGGTGCTCTCCAGGGCGGCCTCACGATGGACCGGTTTGGCCGCAAATTTACCATCCAGATGGGTGCGTTCATCTGCTTGATAGGGGCAATCCTTCAAGCCTCAGCGCAGAACCTGGCTATGATTCTTGTGGGCCGCATTCTGGCTGGTTGGGCGGTTGGCCTCTTGAGCATGGCAGTGCCGATCCTCCAGGCTGAATACGCGCACCCAAGATCCCGAGGCCTGATTATCGGGCTGGCGCAGCAGATGATCGGGGTGGGATTTATCGTCAGCACGTAGGTGGTCATAGATTCCCGCTTCTAGATGATATGTGTTCAGCCAGGACTAACGACTTCGACAGCTGGGTTGGGTATGGATCACTCCATGCGCCGGATAGTAGCCAGTTCCAATGGCGATTTCCTTTGGCCTTCCAAACTGTCCCCGCCCTCATTCTCGCCGTAGGAATGTTCTTTCTACCCGAGTCGCCAAGACATCTGATCGAAAAGAAGCGGTACGAAGAGGCGATGAATGTTCTCAGAAAGCTTCATTTCGACGGCTCCAACGAGGAGTGGATTCAGAGAGAATATGCAGAGATCAAAGCGACGATTGAGGCGGAGAAAGCCATCACAGCCCCCGGCTGGGCTATCATGTTCCATGTTCCGCAGTGGCGGACCCGGTTGCTGTACGTCTGTCTCTATGAATGCCCTCTGGCTGGTGTTTATTGCCCTGCTAACCTGCTGCGTCAGTCACGGCGTAGCAGTACAAGTATTCACTCAGATGACTGGCGTCAATGTCATCAACTACTACCAAACGATCATGTATAAAGCTCTCGGGATCACTGGTCATCGTAACACTCTTGTAGCAGGAATCTACAACTGCATAGGGCCTCTGACCAACTTCCTTTTCATTATATTCCTCCTCGACAAAGTAGGACGTCGTCGACCGATGCTCTTTGGGACCATTGGTCTGACGATCGCGTTGATTTGCGAAGCCGCTCTGAACTCGAGGAATCCGAACGGGGAACGGATCGGGTACAGTATCGGAGGGGTCTTTTTCATATTCTGCGTCACTGTGATCTTTTCGTTGTCCTTCGGTCCCTGCAGCTGGTATGTAGAAGTCACTCACCATTTCGTTCGCGATACGTTGAGGAGGCTGAGCAATCGACGATGAATCAGGACCTACATGGCCGAAGTCATGCCGATGCAGATTCGCGGCAAAGGAAGCGCCTTCGCGACCGGCATCGGCAATTGGGCAGTGAGCACGCTATGGGCGCAAGTCTCACCAATTGCCCTCGGCCATCTCCAATGGAGGTACTATTTCGTCTTCGTTGCATGGAGTAAGCTGGTTTCAATCATACTGGGATGTCAATCTCTAACCTCTTCACAGACGTCTGCGTCACACTTCCTGTGATTTATTTTTTCTTCAAAGAGACCAAGCAAAAGTCTCTGGAAGAGATTGATCTGCTCTTCGGTGGCAGGGTACTTGGCACCCTGCCTGAAGATCTCAATGGTGACGTGTTTGACATTCACAAGAACGATGGGAAGCTTGCGAAGACGGTGCATGCTGAGCGAGTTGTGGTCTGAGAATTGGAACGTGATGGTGCTGTAATGTACATGTCTGTACATGTATATTCGGGATCAAGGATGGGTACGAGAAGGGAGAAACCAGATGAGGTGAGTGAGCTCAGGCAGCTACCTCAGTCCTGAAAGAGTTAGTGAGAGAATCAGTGATCAGTGTGTTAGTCATCAGAAAGAGAGAGACAAGAAAAGAAAAGGTCTGGCTGGTCTGGCTGCAGGTGCGAGTCGAACTGGTGACCTCTGAGGGGGTTATATGTCAATATCAAGGGGTGTAGTAACCCTCCAAGGGCTCGTTGGTCTAGCGGTATACATGGATGTTCCGTCTACCTACTGAGGTACCCAGTAGTGTATGTGCTCCCGGCCATCTCGCGCTCTGGCCCTTGGAGGAGGCTTGGCTAGGGGTCAGGACAAACCAGAGGGAGGCACTGGAAGGCGCCACTCAGTCAAGTTGGGGGGTGGGTGTTTTTTTTGTCCCTTTTCTCCTTCCCCATTCCCATCCCCATCCCCTTAATCAGATATGTACTTCTTTCTTTTATTGAGGATGAGAATGAATTCACTAGTTGTGCCTATTTATCCCTTTTCCACGCCTGGTAAGTAGCATCACCGACATGCAGTCTGTACTAGCTGTATCGCATATAGCGCACATACATTAGGAATTCTATATCACTACCTAACCGATCTCCCATAGACCTCCCAGAGATGACGGCATCCCAAGGTACCGAGGTTCCTGACGAGTCTGATATCCAAGTACCACTGGAGTAGAAAGAAGAAGATCCAATAAGTGGACAGCGCGAGGATTAGGCTCCGATGGGCAGATGCAGGTAGCCACCTGCATCTGCCTAGGTAGGTACCTAGGCACAACAACTACCAATGGAGAAGTCCCATGAAGAGATCGATCTCGTTCGAGCCAATAGGGTGACGTGATGAGTCTTGGAAGCCGATCACCGTCGCGACTTCCAAGGTTGCGGTTTGTTTATGCTTATCTATTTATATGCATTATTTTCTCCACAGGCCGGAACCAATGGATCCTAAGGTCCATTGATCGACCGATTACCGCATTGGACAGGACGCGTCCATGCCCCAACACCAACGTGCCTATCATCTTTGCTTGAGCCTGACCTCGTTCCCTGGTCGTGAGTCGTGACTTGTGCTATATTTGTCTATCAGTCAAAAACCCTGAATATCACGACGGCGGCATTGATTTTGATGTGGTCTGACCTTTTTTTTATTTTTTATTTTTTTTTTTCATTTTTTTTATCCAGTTCCAGCTACATCTTCTTTCATCATCGATCTTCCTTACTTTTTTTTTCAATAACTTCAATCACCAAGACGTCAAGCATCATTGGTCTAGTGGTAGAATTCATCGTTGCCATCGATGAGGCCCGCGTTCGATTCGCGGATGATGCATTTGTTTAGTCTCCTGGTAGTGTGTCCGCTGCCGAACTCCCGCAAGGCCCACCACCTCCTGGCGGGGGTTCGGCAACTCTCTTTTTTTCATCCCTCCCCACGCTGTATAAGAAAACCTTCAACCTGCATGCTCATTGCTGGCTTGACAAGGCCTTGTTCACATGTGCGCGGGCCGGATGTATATGATTTTAGTTTATTGTAGGGTATGGCGACAAATATTAAGAGTCTTAAGACTGGCTAGAAAGAAACCTACCTAACCTACGTAGCAATTGGAAAAAGTCCATCATCAATGATCACCGTTTAGTCCTGTAGACTGTGGTCTGTAGTCACTGTCCCGCTCATTAATCTAGCGAATAGAGAGTGAGTAGAGTTGCGAGACAGTGTAAGTATAGTACCTATCAGACCATCCAGTTCCCATTGGCACGTAACTGATCATTCTATTGTTCCATCGAAGAAAATCCATATGAAATGCAGTCCATTCACTTGTTAAAAAAGATAGTAATTCGATGGAATCGAGATATGACATGATCAGAACGATAGGATCGGATCAGATCTGATATGATATCATCACAGCAACTCCTTCAACTCCTTGAACCCCTGCAGAACCTTCTCTTTAATCTCACCCGTCGTCCACTCCGTCTTGGTCTCCTCGCCCAGCTTCCCCTCGTTCATCGCGGCATACGCATCCGGCCCCAGGCCGCCCTTGAACGCCAGCTGCGGCCGCGTCGGCACAACCTTCAGCTTCATGAGCTCGAGCGTCTCGCTCAGCTGCTGAGAGGCACGCTTGCCGCCCTGGACGCCGTAGCTGATCACCATCACCGGCTTGCCAATCCACTCGTGATACAGGTAGTCGATCGCGTTCTTGGTCGCGCCCGCCAGACCGTAGTTGTATTCGGGGATCACGAAGATGTACCCCGCGTACTGCGCGATCTCGGCGCTCCAGCGCTTGGAGTGCTCGTGTGTGAAGGACGCTTTTTCTGGGACTGTGGCTGGCAGCACCGGCTCGTCGAAGACGGGAAGGTTGAAGTCGGCCACGGAGACGACTCGCAGCTCGAGAGATTTGTCAATGTCGTTGTTCTGGTCCGGTCGGTTCTGGAGCACGTCGTGCACCCACGCTGCTATACTGGGACCGACGCGCGGTGTGCGAGTGCTGGTGCTGATGATGGCGATTTTCTTGACAGCGCTCATGTTGATGGTGTGTATTGATAGGTAGGTAGGTAGGTAGGTAGAGCAGGAAAGACTTAATTTGAAGAAAAAAAGGACGAGAGTTCTAGCAAGATGCTTATGTGTGTATTTATCTGTTGTGAGGAGTAGAATATATGTACAAGGAGTCCCTTCGCAGGTCTATATATACATACAGTCAGTACAGTCAGGGGCAAGAAGTCAAGAAGAAGCCAAAATAAAGACAATTTCTAAGCAATTAATAATTAATAATCAATTCCCCGGTCAATTGTCATTGTGGGGAACCAAAGAAAAGTAAACGCAATAAAAAGAAACGCATGGAATAGAAACTTCGTGCGAAAGGGTATCTGTTTCTGTGGTACGGAGTATACAATTTAAAGTTATATCGATCGGCCATGACGGGATTTATCGGTGGTAATTATCGGGGCCGTGGGTCGGTCCGAGGTGGGTCCCCCGATGCGGCCCGTTATCTCCCGCTATGGCCGAGCCTACGCACACATACTCCGTACGGAGTACTCCGGAATAAACGGATATATCGCTGAAGTCTGGTCCCTGGATGGGACCGTATCGGATAGGATCAACTTCGCCCTTTAATTAAATTACTTAAACTCCGGATGGAGAGAGGGAGGGAATCAATGCTTCGGGTGCAGCAGGATGCGGATAAGGATCTGATTCTGGGGGCATTTTCAACACCATATGTACTTTCGTATATGATTTCCTTTGCGGGCGTTCCGGGAGCTTCATTTTCGGCGTTTATTTTATTTGACTGGATAATTATGTAGCGCTTGTTTGATATATCTTTTTTTGGTGGCATACACAACAGAGCGACGTGTATACGGAGTATAGTCCGCTAGACCAGGTATGAATACTAACTACTCTATGTAAGTTAGTAACTATGATCAATGAACTGGCTTAACTGCCTTGACTTGACATTGTAGACCAAGAGTCTGGAAGGATTGTCATTCTCAATGTGTAGATTATGCACGGTACCAACACTGGAATTCGAATTCATTGTCTTTCCTAACAAAAAGAAAACGAAAAACCACCATAATAACAGGTCGGCGCCAATATAAAGGGGATCGTCTGTAATCGGAAACTAGCTTGATCTTATGGTACAGTACTGTACATACATGACTACTAGGCAACTCACAAGTAGATCCAAGGTGAGTTGTGTTAGTGATATTATTTTCACCAGCCTCTCTGTTCTTTGTTGACCCGCTGACGGTGGCTGACCTCATCAATTTTACTACTCCCCACAGTCAATGAGCTTCAATCTGGAGTCTTCAGGTCCTTGGAACGGTGAATTGCCTGTTATTTTAATCTCTTGAACCCACCTAAGTGAGTGCTTCAGAACGCGATCCAGGTGTCTCGATTTTGCATGGTCAATGTCAGGCAGGTACGTGTACTCGCCCACTTGGCTTCGATCTGGCCGTTGGGAATGTCAGGACGGAGTACATACCTATGGGGCGCACTGAAGAAAAACATGGTTGCTACCCTTTCCCCAACCCGGGTATTGGACAGGAGGATATGACCTCTATACAACGTCATCTTGCCAGCCCTGACCCTAGGCCCTAAGCCCTAGCGGGCCAGATAGCTGACCTACACTGAGGAGTCACTCACAAAGTCTTTACCTGCCTTGTTTGAAATTGTAAGATATATGATCAATTAATCCACTCTTCTGAGACTAAATGCTGACAAACGTCTCTATATATCTATAATAAAATTGAAGGACACGGTTGGCACAGCTATACCTACACCATCTGGTAGGAACGCTGGAAGAGACTTCGTTCGATCTATGCGTGGTCCGATTCCGACAAGGGTGACCTCGTGAGGGAGATCTGCAGGGTTCGTCAGAGAGTTCGACCTCTACAGGATCTGAACGAGGCGGATGAAGCTTAACGCGCAAGACCTTTCCATATTGGTCAAAGTGGTATGGCCATTCCTATGAGGGCGATCCCCCCAGCCAACGGATACTGTTCGTTCTGGATGCCAAGTTAAATTTAATTAATTAATTAAGATTAGTAGCGCGATCCGGAAGCACTACATACACATCCCCGATCACAGAAGTGACCAGTCACAGGCCGACAGAGTCAGCCTAACAGCTGGCCATGCAGCAAGCCCCTCCCGCAGACTACCCAAGTAGGTAATGTTGAAGGTAAGCGGTCAAGAAGTGCAGTTGCTTTTATAGAGGTATCCTATCCCTCCAACAGTTTCGACTACTGTACTGCTTGCCTCCTCCATCTAATAATACCCCCGAGGCTAACATCGACGCCATGGCTCAGAATCCACCGGCTCAGATTCCGCCGGCTGAGAATACCCTAGAAGTAGATGTGAGCATCTGGGACACTCATGCGAGAATCCTCCACTGATATGGTTTAGGAAGTTGACGCTGATTCTGCTTACAATGAGTCGTGAGTATATATAAACCACCCAAGCTGTAACTTTGGCAGCCTTTGTCTGATGAATCCACTATACGTATAGTATTGGCACAGCTGGCTATGTGTCGTCCCTCAGTTCAAGCGTCAGAAACTATAAGTATGCAAATGAGTTAGCTTTACCTTCCAGTTCAACAGCTTGCTAACCGGATGACTGGTAACTTGGTTGGTTAATAGATATGAAGTAAGTCTCCAAGGCACGTATACTCAAACTCAAAGGAAGTATTACTGACTGACACTTCTTTAGAATGGGCGTCGTTACCACGCCTATCACGAAGGAGCATGTGTTCTGGTATATACAACTATTCAGTCAAATCACTTGTCAAGACTGTGACTGAGTCAGTTCATAGCCAAATGATGAAGAAGAACAAGACCGAATCGACCTTCTCCATCATATATACCGTCTTATGCTAGGAGGAGAGCTGTTCCTTGCGCCAATCGGCAAGAATCCTCAGCGGGTATTAGACCTCGGTACTGGAACGGGCATCTGGGCCATTCAGTTTGCCGAGTAAGCATTTTTCTCTGCCATTTTCTTCTCTTTTACGGAGCAGACCTGTTTCTGATGTTGATAATATAGTGAATACCCTTCTGCTCAAGTGATCGGCACTGATCTGAGCCCTATACAACCTGCCTGGTAACTACTTCTACGATCCCACACATCCTGATATGAGTAATTTTATTTTAATTTATTTTTGTTTTATTTTCTTCTAGCTGACAAATTAGGGTCCCTCCAAACTGCGTATTTGAAATCGATGACTTCGAAACTGAGTGGTTGTATACGACCAAGTTTGACTTTATCCATGGGCGTGAGCTGGAGGGGTGTGTTGCTGATGAGGACCGACTATTCGCCCAGGTATTTGGACATCTGAAGTCTGGAGGGATGTGTTTCTGATGAAGGCTCTTCTCCAGGCATTTAAACACCTAAAATCAGGAGGCTATTTCGAATTCTCCGGTTCCTACACATACTGGTTCTCCGACGACGATACCGCCAAGAAGGCAGAGAGCTGTCAGTTCCTGGTCAAAAACATCCATCTCGCTGGCGACAAATTCGGCAAGAGCTTCGACACGGTGCCCTTGTGGAAAGAAAAGATGGAAAAGGCAGGGTTTGTTGATGTGAAAGAGTTTGTCTTCAAGGTTTGGACTACCTAACTTCCTCTACCTACATATATATGTACTCTTATTTCTGATTTTATTCTGAAATTGGATATTGCAGAAACCGGTTGGTTCATGGTCGAAGGATCCGAAGATGAAAGAGATTGGACGATTCCAGCTGGTTCAGCAGCTCCAGGCCGTTGAGTCTTATACACCAGCACTTTTCTCACGTGTCCTTGGCTGGACCAAGATGGAGATCGAGGTATTGATCGCAAAAGTACGGAATGAGCTCAAGGATCATTCACTGCACCTTTATGTCCCTGTTTACTTTGTGTATGGGCGGAAGCCTTGATTAACAAAGTCTTATTTGCCTTTTTTTTTTATGATTGATCAACATCTGGACAAAGTGTACATCTGGACAAAATGTCGGTTGTGTTTTGTGTAATATTCTGACCACATTATTGCATACATGTACCCGGGTAGAATCTGGCAAATCTAGACCTGAATCTTAACCTCCGTCCTAGCCATCTTCATCTTCCCGCTTAGTGAACTCGGAGAAGATGGGCCCTCGATTTTCTCCGCTTCTGAGACTTCACCTTCAACGACGACAAACGGCTCCTGCAATCCCAGCCCCGGTGGCGGAAACAGGGACCCCAGCACGGACATGACGGTGAAACTGATGGCCAGACCGACGATAAAGGTCAGATTGTACAGTCTGATCCATCCCGCGAGACTGGAGGAGGCATTATCGGAGTTGACGGTGCCGACGAGGCCAGCTGAACCGGCCAGGTCAGAAGTAAGCTACCGATGTGGTTAGGGTATGTAACTTACGCAGCAACGACCACATCCCCGCTACAAAGGCCACTGGTCCCCGCCAGTTGAAACCATGGAAATACCAGTAGATGGAAGACGGGTTGCCCGTATAGAGATCCCGGAGTTTGAGTCGGTGGCGGCGGACAATGTGGTAATCTGCCAGGAGGACGCCGCTGCAAGACGCCAGGTCAGTACCTGAAACTTGAAATGATAGTGCTGGATAACTCACGTCAATGGAGCCATAAAGACGCCAAAGCCGGACAGGACGGAGAGGAACTTGGTTGCGGTGGAGAGGAGTTGCCACGGCCTGAAGAAAATTGTCAGGAGAGAAAATTAAATTTCGTAGTTGAAACGTGAGTAGCTCACTGCGTGCAAATGCCAATAATAGCCATGATATAGCTTCCTCGGATAATGTTGATATATCTTGGGCACAAACCCGCCATGTCCATACCGGTGGAGACAGAGTTGAGAACGACAGATATCTGTAATTCTTAGCAATAGCCTATTCATATCCCTGGATATTCACGACATGTCTTACAGCTAGCTGAGTCGATACCATCCCCACCGAAGCAAAGAACACTCCTGCTCGGGCCCGCGGGCTCGAATGGTAGTGCTCCTGAATATCGGCCAGGAGATAGATGGGATTCCAGACCACTTGTCCCAAGAGGTCGTTTGCGGCGCTCGTCACGACGATTCCGATCACCGCTGTGATGACAATGGTGATCGGGGCCGCCACCAACTGAGACAAGGTGGGAGCGAATCGTCGATTGGCGTAACGCGTCCAGTCCGACTGGCCCAGAGTGCCGGCTCCCCAGGCCCCCAGGATGGCGGTGATGCCGTACATGACGCCCCAGCCGACGTTAATCGTCGTAGGGGTCTCACGGAACATGGATCCGGCTCCGTCGGCATTGACCACGGCCCTAGGAGTACAACCGTGAGGAAACCTGTCCAGATCTGTTGGGCTCACGTCTTACCAAATGAGGATGCCAAAGCACGACGTGGCAAACAGGACGAACGAGATGGCGAATGGGACCTGTAGTCGTTCCGGCTTCACCAAGACCAGCGGGATGAATGCCGCATACCAGATGACCATCCCGATGAAATCGTTGGTGGCGAGATGCGAACTTTCCGAAAAGAAGTTCTTCATGTGTGCGAAGCCTGTGGGAGATGATCAGAAGATTCACGTCGCCAGAGGATACATATCTACCTGGTATGATGGCACCGATGAGCACTCTGGTTGCCTGGCCTCCCCTGGGCAAAATGCAGTCAGAATATATGCATATATACATCGAGATTTGACCATACCAATATGACTGCATTCCGAACCACATGCAAGCGACGAAGATGCGGATTAGCACGGGGACTGGATTCGCCGTTAGATCGAATTGTCAATTGAAGCCGATCCACTCACAATACGCTCCTCGCATGCCCCAGGAGAATCGAGACGCGACGGTAAAACCGATGTGATGTTTTTCGCCCATCCAGCCACACGCCACAGCCAACAGCCCCGTCAGCACGCCTCCGGCAGCCTGGACAAATCAACCATTCGTGAGTTTGATCCCTTTTTCCGACCAGATCGGACAGAACATACCACACATCCTATGGCCTGGCGAGGATTCAGGCCAAAAGCGAGAAGAGTGGACCCGGTCGACCAGGCACTGATGCAAGAACCGGACACGGTCCAGTATCCTAGCCGTCAAGTCAGCCTGGTATACTAGGTTCTAGAATTAGTCAAATGTGCTTACCGAAATAACCCCAGATCCCCCACGTGCGACGTTCGGGCGGAATGGGGATCAAGTCCCGGTTGCACCAGGCTGTGTTCTCATAGTATCTGTCCTCATCGATTGGGCTGATCATTTATTTAAATCGGGTGATCAGGACCAAAAGATGCTTCAAATTAAAGAAAAGGAGGGAGCAGACGAACTCACACTTGCAGTTTTTTCTTGAGTGTCTCCCAATTGACGACCATTTTGGTAGGATGAAAGCCCAGCCAGTTAGTGTTGTTGTCTGATAGCCTGTAGGTAAGTAAACTTCCGAGCTCAGTTTATATACATAATACAGCAGCAGCATACACCTGCCATCTCAATCATGCAATCGGGACACTCTTTGCCTGTCTTATCTCGATCCCCGCACTGATGAAACTGCGCCGACGTGACTGGCTGCAAAAGCGGGGGAAGAACAAGACCGTCTTATCAGGGATCAACAGACCACTAATTTACTGTATACAGCAGTTAGCAAAACTTTGTAGTAACTGTTTTGTAGTATACCAAAGGATGGATCACATCTAATATTACCGATTTTGGCAGGCAGAAGCCAAGGCCGTGGTAATTTCCTCACCCTTACTTCCTTCCTTCCTAGACTGTACTTGAATGTTAATTTATCTTCTTGCATCTCATCTCACCATCACTTCTAGTGAAGGAGAAGAGCGCACTCCCACGAGCAATACGATAATATCCCACGGGAAGCCCTCACTCTCATCAGGGCTTGTTGCGAGGCATACATCACACAAATGAACGACCTCCGCGCGGGAATGATCCCAATGGAGAAAAGGAATGAGGGAGTGGGAAATCCAACCGGTAGCCAAAGAAGTCAAAAAATGGCAATCTCGCCATCTTCTTCAAGGTTCACGTGACTATTCCGATATACTTATTACAGGCGCGTCGGACAGTCCGTATCAATACGGTCGTTCCTCGTGAACGGATCTGCCTTCGGAAGAGCAGTTGGTCACTCTGAAATTTTATTCGATTCCAGGAAGTAGGGCGTTCAAATGGATAAGAATGGGCTATGGAGAATCATTAGGTAATACCTTTCCTAAACAGGAATACTATACTAGAAGGGGACTTGCTAAGTATATAGAGAGTACAGTACAATGGATAACTTCTAATTAAAAGCCTTCTCTGCTGCTCCCCCGATTTTACAGTACTTCTGCCATGGACGGACTTACTTACGGTGCACGGACTGGCACTTGCAGCTTCGGCTTGCTCTCAAATGATGGAGAGAGCAGTCGCAAGGAGACTGCATTCTCAATCAATACTAATTTGACTGAGTAAATGACAACCGGGGATATCATCTCAACCGCCCTTGAAGGTCGGACTAGATCGCAACTGCATCAGCTCGATACACCGTTGCGCAATGCCATTTGCCATATCCTGCAGCAGCAGACTTTCCCCCTCTTGACTCGTGTCAGATGATGCTCCGCCATCTACCCAACAGACGTAGGCATGCATGACGGATGGAATGACGAACGCAGTCTCCGAGTACTCACTCCCCACGACTCGCTCCTCAGCGAGGCCGATAAACCGGCTTAATAGGTCCATGGCTTCCTGTTTGAGGGAAGGGACCTGTTCCAGGGCATGGTCCATACCAGCAGGCTTGGAAACTACTCCACGGAGGAGTTCGAAACACAGGAACACCGCTGCGGGGAACGCGTCGTTCTGATATATGGAACACTCCTTACGGATCAAGGTCTGTAATCCGGTGGTGTGTTGCGATCCTTCTTCTCCCGGGATGAGTTGTCGGAGGATCTTGAGCGCCGTGAACGTACATACATTCCGTGAAAAGTAGAATCTGCGGTCGTGACGGATGGCAAATGGCCAGTGGAGAGCTAAGAAGGCACGACGGATCAACAGCCTCGTATGCTCCTCCACGAAGGAGTTTGTAGGATATGGATTAGTGGTGCGTTCCTCGGATAACGACCACCCTGCCGCTGCAGTGAGCTCGTCGTTCAGCTCACAGGCCATATCATATGTCAAATCAAACCGGGATCCGTTGAGTAATTGCGCGATCTTGAGTCGTACAGGGAGAGATCGGATCAGAGCGGGTTGTTCCGACATCGATCCCTCTTCCTGCTGTTCAAGTCTCTCTCCCATCCAGGAGTCAGATTCAGGACAGGTTGGCTGCATTCCCGATTCGAGTGACGATTGCACATCGAGCTCGAGGACAGTATACCACAGACGCCATCGCAACGAGCGCTCTTCGACCGGCATGCCAACAAGGTGCGAAGGGTCCTTGTGGAGACTCATCGCCATCGCATTTCGTACCAAAATAGCAGAGCCAACAGAGTCGTTTGGTGGCCCAATGCAATAGAGCCTCCGCGTCAAGAATAGAAGGATATCCACCTGCAGAGAAGTGAGGCTGTACTTGTTCATATCCGCCGTCGTGTTTTTCCAGACCTTGGCCATGCTGAACCATTTGAGAACCGTCGAGTGCGGCAGCCGGTACTCTCCGTCCTTCACGAAGGCATTCCCGATACTCAGGACGAGAATCAATATGACGAGAAACTCGCATCGGGAGTTCTCCATGCCCAGCCACAGTTGGTCATAATCTCTCATGAAATCGCGCCAAGGGACCACTCCGTAGAGTTTTCCAAATGAGTCGTGGTAGCTCGCCACCAGCCTGTCACACACTGCTCGCGAAGCCATATCCTCTCTCAAGTCGACGTGGGTAACCAGGGCGAGGTTGATTATGTCCGCATTCAATTGAAGAATTCTTTTCTCGCGGAGTTGTGTCAGGTACTTCCAGAAGGACGCCCGCGTTCCATCCTCTCTGCAAACGGTCAGGTTGTGAATCAGAGGCCTCACATTCGCGAGCTACTGAAGCATTAGCAACGCTATCGGAGTGATGGACTGTATTTCATCGTACCATTGGCAAAATTGTCGACCAATGACTCTCTCCATGAAATTCCGTCATCCAGCCATCCTCGATGAAGTTCAGATTGGGCTGATCGTTAGAGCTGTCAATGTGTGCTTCGTCAAGCTCGGACTGGCCGTGCGCAGTAACGATGGAATCGACCTGACGAAGTGGTTGGTCCCTTGGAGAGAAAGGGACAGCTTCTTGAGTACTGGCAGTCCGATTGATCCCAGGACTGGCCGTTAAAGAAGTGGCGTGGCTCGACACAGGAATAACATCTCTACGCCGAATTTCCTGCTCATTCCTGTGTGTCCTCAGGGGACTCGATTCCCCTAGCGGTGCATTATGCTCTCGCAACCGGCGCAGTCCTGTGTTTGATTGTGGAGCACTCCTGCCGGTATCGACCGGGTTCGACGAACTCGGGATACCGTGATCGGAATCTCCAGGAGACTGGATGATATCGGTGTAGACGCAACTCCGCCCCTTGGACAGCTTGTAGCATTGGTCACAGGGCAGTTCTCTGTTGCATTTCACTTTGCGCCGTCTGCATAGAACGCAAGAGAGCTGTGGCCGTCTTCGCCGTCGCCGATCATCTATCTCACTAATCAGGGGAGAGGCGTGGGCACGGCCGGGTGATGCCATCATCACCAGGCTTGGGATTCAAGCATATCCCTAGAATAGAAGAAATGGATGAGACAGACATTACCTTAGTCTGTATAGTAAATTGATAGAGTCGTGCCGTTCAGCCGCATATGTGGTTCGAAAAATCATTCTCCGGAACTCTCACCCCGGAGAACCCGGAGAACCGTGAATTGCGGAGAGGATTATGTAAGCCAGATTTCAACCTGGTCCCAGATCATACGATCGCGATCAATAGTCGCTGGATGAAGTGGTTCCCTCATTTTCAATCCCTAGAGTTTCAAGGAGTAAGTATCATTTCTCTTTAAATCGTCTATTCGTTCGTACTGCACGGAGCATATTCGCCATATCAAGGGAGATAGATGCCTACAGTATACAGATAGCAAGAGATCAGTATGCAAGTGCTGTACCTAGGTATGAAATACAGAGTCCATGGGCCCATGCTCCATTGGGAACGAACTAATCAGACAATACCTATTATTGTGTTATCCAAGGACCCGTCCAGTGGTGCGCCGTGCTGGCCAGATGACGTCTTTGCTGCTGTATACAGATCCTCGGTGCAGTCTTGGCGCGGGGGAGGGGTGGCTGGGCCAGGTCTAAAAGGCCTAAAAGGCTAAGTTGGCTGAGTTTCTGCAAGTGCGCGATTTTGGGTACGGAGCTGGCAGAGAGAGGTTCTTAGGTAGCTGACCTGGTAGACTTGGTCTTTACGGTCAGCTCTGTTCCCAAGGCTGTACTTGTACTGTAGTTAAGTCAGTTCTACGGCCTCGTCTGGAGGAAATAGTAAGACTAAAATACAAAAGAAGGTTCGGAGAAAGTCAATTCATTGCTGGAGACAGAGAAATTCAAAGAAAGCTCTGTAATCTAGGTGGGACGGATCGACGAGCACAGGGCACAGCCCAGGTGACCAAATGACCTGCATCTCTTCTTAACTAGTGGTTGTCTTAACCGTCTGCCCACAGCTCGATGTGATTGCCGCCTCATTATTCAGTATGGTTGGCGCAAGCCCGGTGTGACCAAATTCCGTCCTAACCAGCATCATTGGCACAGCAGCTTCGTCATCGTCCTTGGAAGACGCCCTTGGCTGATTCTGGAGCCGACTCGCGTCGACAGCTCACGTACTCAGGTATCTTAGGCTTGTGGTGCTCCAGAGTTACCTAGGTAGACATCTGATTCTGCGGGATCGACTTGGACCGGCTCGCACTAGTTCCACCTACCGACCGTTTCTATGGCATGACATGATGACATGGCATGACCTGCCCCAACGGCGTGTTGAGCTAACCAGAGCTTATTGAGCAGATCAGTTAATCATAATCCTGGGGTGTCTCGTACGCACCATGGTCCGCTGCTATCGGTTCACGGGATCAGCACTGCACTGTCGAGGGGCAGGCGCCGTCGATAACTACATAAGGTGCTCAATTGCCAGGCGAGCCCGAACAATTCATATCGAAGCCTCGTGTGGGAAGTTGCAATTGCAACGGACCATGAACCAAGCCGATATCGTTCGATGACCAGACAACTGAGCTACATCCAGTGAGAGCCCCGGCAAGGTTGTACAGACTCGACAGTGGCGGACAGAGCTCTCACCGACGTGGTGAGACAAGTGTCACGGTTCTACAATTATTTCTTTGGCTGCACCCGCCATTCCTTCAGCGGCCATGTTACCCTTTCCTCTCCCCCCTCTCCATGTTCCCTCGTCAAGGGACACAGGGTCGAGTCGAATGATGGCGAAACGAGCTGACAGCGCGTCCCTGACGGTGTTGCTTGGAGTGATATTGGGAATTTCGGTCGCATTCATATCATGTTTACTGTGAGTTAGCACGTCGGCTGGTGCGGGCTGGTTCTGACTCGCCATCACAGGTTGGCCATCTATCTAAACCGGCGCGATCCGGCGAACCCCGAATCCAGCTCCGGAAACAAAGATTCTTCATCGGAAAGGCTAAAAAGGCTTGATGCCGTTTCGCCCACCTGTACACTGGATCAATGGTGGCCGAGTGTGAGGGATTCGTTGAGTCTGTCAGAAGCGGTGGATAGTCAATTTATCTGGTATGCTGAAGATCCTCCCATTTTGCTGGACCAATGTCTCTTCTAACAGCACTGCAGTGTCGTATGCCTCGAGCCTGTCCTCCGCACCCAGGTGATTCATGAACTCAAGTGTTTCCATGTTTTCCACAAGGAATGTCTGGAGAAATGGTACCTCCGAAACCATTTCAACTGTCCTCTCTGCCATCGCGCCTACTTTCATGAAGCGAGGCGTCCGGTTCAGGACTTTGTTTGGATTGTGTGACGTTTAATGACGGAGTGTCCTTTTCTGGGATTGGCGTTTGAGCGAATCTGCGAATATACCCATGTCATTATTTCTCGTTTGTCGTCGTTTATTAGAAGATCTCAGATGACTTTGCCAGCTGTGCAAATCGTTCAGACATGACACTCCTACCTCGACATCTCCCAACTCTTAAATCAAATCTACAGACCGAAAACGTCCGAGTTGAACTCCCAGTTATTGTAGTTATTCCAGTCCAGAAAGTTATCCAGACCAGACGTCACATCGTGAACGAAATTGACGTCTTCGCTGGTTGCAATCGGAGGGTCAAGGATCTGATCCAAGATGCGCGAAAGTTTCTTCTCGACCTCCTTGCACATACCATAATTTCCCTGGCCCGGACGTGCGACCCAAGAGAGGCAGGATACAAACACGCTCAGGTTGCGGATTACCTCTGCGCGTGGCAAGACGACGGGGTGCGGGCCCGCTTGTTGCGTTTGACGGAGCACCTCGAAAGCAAGGACACAGGCGCTGGGAAGCCCGTAGTAGAGGACCTAGACTAGACCTTAGCAATCGTAAAACAGTGACGCTTTGAACGAGACGTACAATCCACGAGTAGTGTCTGCTTCGATCGGTCGCATTATCCCGATCATTGCAGATTCTGAGGACGGTCGACAAGAGCTGCCTGGAAGTGTCGAAGAGCGGGACTTGGCCGTGACCGGTGTATTTGATAAGGGTCCTGTGGAGCAAAAATCCGCTATATAGATAATCGAGATAGAGAAGAAATATCGGAGAGGCAGTGTCGTATAACCCAGTATCCGAACAGCGGTCGTACCTGAGATGGTCCGGACACGCCTCCCACGCTGCTCGCGCTCTTTCCAGAATTTTACTACAAAATAAAACATTTAGTCGATCCTCCAATGCCAGATCGAGCTTTCTCTCTGTGCATCTTACCTGGCCTTTCTTGGGAAGTCTTGCTGATAACCTACTCCTAACGCCAATTCGAGGATCTCTTCTCGGTAGATTGCCAAGAGAAACCGAATACGAATCAGGCTGGTGCGGTGTCTCTTGCCCTGCCTGTCCCATCCTGCGTCATCTAGTTGGGCGACGGCGTTGTCAAGTGCTTCGCCTCCAGAGATGAGCACATCGTCACTTAGGTCAAGCGGTGGAGTCAAGGTGCAGTAACGATAATTGATAAGCGGTGGTCGTCCGACAAATGTGGCAACACACTTGTCAGTGTAAAAAGCAGCGGCAAAGCAACCTCTCCTCAATTGCTTCAGGAAAAAGGGGCAGTCATCGTCCGCTGGTCCATCGACCTGATGAAGCCCTGCCGCATACACAGTGGCGGACAGGTCCCCCAGTCGACGCCACGCCTGGTAGCCTGAGAAAGAATAAGCCTCGACTATTATTACAAATAATAAAAACGAAACATACTGGAATCACCGTATTGTTGAGTTCTCAGAATCACGTCGGTGTACTGAGCAAAGGCAAGTATTTCATTTGACGAGGCTGCGTGGTCACAGAATGCAATACAAGTGCTCGTAGCCTCTGAGATCTGGTTCAGAAGCCTCTCCTTTGCCTCCGGACTGCCTCGAAGTTCGGCTATGGCAGGGTCCGTTTCATGGGTGGCCAGTAAACTGACCCCGGAAAGGGCAAACATAAACCCAATAGTCTCCCAGCGAATTTTCTCTCCGGTAAATGACGAAGTATAATCGTCAATAGTCATGCCGCTGTGCGGCTTCAGCGGCCTCGAGGAGTTGCGAAATATCTGGATGGAGAGATCTCGCAGCCGAGATTCCTTTTCTGTGGGTTCGAAGCTCTCAAATAGGCGTCGAGTGGAGATGAGCATCGTGTCAACTACCGAGTAGGGCAGGATCGTGAACCATTTGCTCTGGTAGTACTTCCGGATCAGCGCGTCGAATAACGAGAGGTTGTACAGCAAGGACAGCACTCTCAGCCCAGACTGGGCGCGCTCGGCGTCGACAACTTGCATGATGCTACCTGACTCCGTCCCGCCCTCGATGTCCGCCGGAATATCTTTCTGATGCTCTGCAAGCACTGCAGAGTAGCTCGTAGATCCGAGATATCCAGGCGAGGTAGACGGAAGCTCGAGGGCAGGAGTGTCTGAAGGTTTGAAGTGTGTACTATCCAGTGACGAGCGCGGACTGGGGTCGCTAGAGATTTGTTACTCCGATGTCCACAATTTTGAATTCTTGTCTTCATTTACATACTTTGGCTTTGGGCTGCTTGGCTTGTGCACTCTAAAATCGCTAGACAGTCTTCCTCGAGTGCCATTGGCGCTTTTCGTCATCGGAGAAGGGTGATAGAAGCATTGCCGGACGATGCCTCTTGACGTGCATCTCCCGCATACAGGTCTTGCGTGATCGCATCTGAGCTTCGAAGTCCGACACGGCTCACAGGCGGCCGTTCTGCCATTGCGGCGCGTCTGTGGTGATTGGGGCTGATACATGATCTAAATCAGAATTCCGAAGGTTATGTAAATGGACCAACGCCCAGTTCCGATATGCAATGCCAAACCCCACAGTCTACCTACACAATGCTAGGTAGATTAATTTCGGAATTCAATGTGAAACAGTCGACGGGTTGCGTCGGTGTAACAGGAGAGCAGAAAAATTGTTAGTTTTGGCAGTTCGGAGTTCGGAGTTCGGAATAACCCGGTCTGCGGAGTAATGGACGGAAGGAACCTTAGCCAGCCTCGAACCTGCCTGATTTGGCAATTAAATGCTGATAAGAACATTGGAAGGAGCAGCATCGCAGAACCGCGAAGAGCACCTTCAGTTTGAAAGCCGGCTGCTGCAATTGGTGGTTCTAGGAGCTGTCAGCTTTTAAATGGCCTTCCATAGCGTCTGCCCATAGAAATCCAGCTACAAGGAACGGTTACCTTTGGAATTTTAAGGATTATGTACAGTACAAGAATCCGTGCAATATAATGAGCTCAGACATGTATTCTGACTAATCTGGGGGAAGAAATGCAGAATATTTAGGTTCATTCATATTCTGAAGTGTGATATTTGACTTCTTTATGTGATGGACCTGACCTGACCTCACCCGACAGGGGTGCCTGCCAGTCAGAATGACCAAACCCAATCCTCTCACTTTGTCCGGTTTCTTTATGCAGCTGAACTCAACAAGGGGAGTTGACAGTGAGAGTGGTCAATCGAACTCTCACTTTTTCCAACTTTATGCCGAGTCTTGGGACAACTGGACGAGGTCTGGCCTAGCAATGATAATGAAACTCTCACTTTGTCCGACTTTATGCCAAGTGTTGAAAGCAGCTGGACTAGCTTGACAACTTGACCTGACCTGGCTGAAATAAAACTCTCACTTTGTCCGGCTTCATGCCAAGGCAAATCATTCTATGTGACTGAACTCGATACCTCAACTTCATCTCTCGGCACCAGATGATGACCTGCCGACTTGTTTCAACTTCAAGCATAGCCAGTCAGCCAGTCAGCCAGTCAGCCCAGTCAGTCAGTTCAGTAAAAATATATATCTGCAGTTGACTGTAATATACCCTGTGGCTGAGCTAAGATCAGAACTCACAGCCCTAGCCTACGCCCTGCGTCCAGAGACAGAGAGTCCTGGCATTCATAAGCATGACACTCCGCAAACGATTGGTAGGGCACTTTGCCTGTACATGTACGGAGCACGGAGTACGTATATTCTAGAAAGTCCTCTCCTCGCAGAAGACAGACTGCCTCGTCCATCATCCATCCATTTATCCAGTCATTCATCGCTTCTTGGATCTAGGTTCTGAGGTCTAACAACATAAGCTTCAATACTACATACCTAGGTAGGTAGGTAGGTACTTCAGGTCGAACTTCGAACTTCTCCAATGACGTAGTCTATCCCATCCATCAACAAAACTAACCGGCTCAACTGTACTGTAGTGGCCTACAGCAGAGTAGGTATTATTAGGTATTATTAGGTACCTAACTATCCAGAGAGCAGTCGTCCCAGCGAAGAGAAATACATAGTATGCCAGTGGGCGCCTAGCAATAGATCCTCTCTTCTACTGTAATATTAAGTAATAATTACTGCTGTGAAAGGGTAGTATCGCCCATTCTATTGTATTCTCTCATTTAGGTAATCTTGATGCTTGAATTATGTAATGTAATGTACTTTCATATCACCCTGCATAATAACATTCGAGGCTTATGAAATTCTTTGCCTTGTTTTGTTTTGTTTCTCTCTTTTTTTCGACACTGTCTTCCTATCTCCATCTACTAATGCATCGGGGAGAAGGCCGGGCGGGGAAAGTTAACTTCCATGAGCAGAGCACGTGATAAATGACCAGTTCAAGACAGTTAATTAATAATGAAAGCGGTTACTAAACCAGAGTCTACAGTCTACTACACAGTAAAGACAGCAGGAGTAGGTAGAAATCCCCACTCCTGGCATCAATACTGCAGTAAAAACTCCTGTAGATAATCTACATAATGTACATGTAGATTTACCCTTAAGATACAGCTATGGATATATACTCTTCCTTTACTGTACTGTACTTTTCCTCCCGATTCCGTGAATGATGAAATCAACCTTTATCTACAGTATCTCCTATCTTATCAGTCGGTAACCTACCTCCGTACTCGTTAGATGGTGCTTTGCTTAGGGATCACCGTGTACTCCGTACTAGTTAGTCCTGTCCTTATCATGCACGAACTTGTCACTTCGGCAAGTCCTGACTATAATAGGAGAGCGCATTCCGGACGGCTATAGATAATGCTAGTAGATGTGCTACCGACCGATAAGCGGGGTGACGACTTGAGTTGACAACATGTGGAGATGGAAAGGCCAGTACTGTACTGTACACATACATAATTCAAGAGATCGATTGTAGAGTCAGTCGAAGTCGACTTTATTATAATACTCCTGTAGAACAGGTGAAAAAAAAAAGACGATAAAGAATTGACGTCCATATTTGATTTCTGCAGCATGTCAACAGACATTGACAAAAACGCGTTCGTCCCCGCCTTGTCGACGACAATCGGCGTCAAAGTGGATAATGATAATAGCGAACTAGGTAGGGCGGCCACCAGTGATGGTGATGGCGATGGCGAAATCCAGACGATCCATCATCGCATCGACGCGGCGGTGGAGCGATCCTACCTGCGCAAGTTGGACTGTCATTTACTGCCGTTTCTGTCGTTGATGTATTTGTTTAATTCGGTTGATCGGGTGAGAAGCCAGAATATAGAATTGTCGTTGATTGTTACTGATACCGAGACTCAGTCGAATTTGTCAAATGCGCAGACGGACGGGTTTGACAAGGATATGCATTTCAAGGGCAATGAGTACTCGCTTCTGCTGCTGTTGTTCTATATTCCCAATGGTCTTGCGGGTTAGTACGGCAGAGATCACAAGACGGATGAAATGAGGACGGAATTTGACATGAATTCTTCACAGATCTCCCTCTGAATCTGCTCACAAAGCGGTTCTCCGGCAAAATCACACTCCCCTCGCTGATGCTGGCCTGGGGCGGCCTGTCTATGGTCCAAACCGGGTGTACGAGTTTTGCCGGAATGCTCGTTGTCCGTCTGCTCATCGGGTCTGTATCTGTATTCTTTGTGGCAGAAATCTGGACTACTGACATGATCGCGGCTGTTGACAGCTTCTTCGAAGCCGGTTTCTATGCAGGCACTATCTTCCATCTCACCCTGTTCTACACGCGTAACGAGCTCGGCTTCCGCATCGCCCTCATCTTCGGCAGCGCGGAGCTGGCAGCCGCATTCTCTGGCCTCCTGGCTTACGGAGTGTTTCAGATCGAGAATACCGCTCTCAAAGGATGGCAGTATCTGTTCATCATCGAGTGAGTGATTTCCTGCTTTGGACTTCTTCAAATCCAACACTAAGACGGAATTATCGTGTCAGGGGTGGAATCACTGTGCTTCTTTCGCTGTTTGGGTACTATTGGCTGCCGGCCAGTCCGCAGGAGGCGCGATGGCTGACCCCGGCCGAGAAAGACGTTGCAAGAGCTCGTTCTCTAAGGGATGGTTCCAAGGTCGTGGGCGAGGACTTTAACCTGAAGCTTGCCTTCAGGCAATGGAGGAACCCGAGGATGATGATCTGGGCCATTATCGCGCTCACCTATCCCATCCCGTTCTCCACCGCATCCAACTTTCTTCCACAGGTAGGTCAATGAATCTGACACAAAGCACACTCTCTCACCGGAAAGGCAACTCAATTGATGTCTTCAGATCGTTGAACGCCTCGGTTACAGCGTCGTCAAGACCAACCTGATGACTGTACCTCCGAACCTGGTTGGCTTCTGCGTCCTTCTCGCGGTGACTCGGTCGTCCGATTACTTCCGCGAGCGAACCTACCATATCTGCTTCTCGCTAACTCTCTCGCTGACCTCCCTGATCATCCTCGCCACGATCGACGTGACGGCGCACAAAGGCGTCGCCTACTTCGCTATGTTCCTCCTCGCGTCGGGCGCCTACGTCCCTTCGTGTCTCTTCCACTCCTGGCACAACAATAACAATCTCAGCGAGAACGCGCGTGCCGTCACCACGGGCATCCTCGTCGGTCTGGCCAACCTCGGGGGGATCATCGGCAGCGCGACCTTCCGTGTCGAGTATGCACCCAAATATATTCCCACGTTGGCCGTAACGGCTGCGTGCGCAGCGACGAGCATCATCTTTGTGCTTGGATTTGGCCTGTGGATGAAGCACGACAACCGCCGACGAGATCGCGAGCAGGGGGTTCACATCCGCGCTGAGGACGTGGATACGGGTCTGCTGAATGATTATGAGAAGGATATCAACTGGAGATGGTTCACCTAGTCAGCTGCCAACAAGAGTGGTCTTATCTTGGAGAAATATCATACTGTCTGCAACTCTAATTAACTTGCCTGCCCTCTCACCTTAAGTACTAAATGTACGTACATACAGTACATACATAAAAGAGAAACGAAAGCACGCAAATCGTTGATAAGCAAAGTTAATAATAATAGACAGAAAAGGTGTGTCTTGTTGGCTCCCACCAGATTAGGTAATTATGGGACTGTACGGCCCATTTGGGAAGGCAGAACCGTGTGCCCCGAAAAGGAGAAGCGCCAGTCCAAGTTCACTACCTAGTAACCGATAACGGGCACAGTCTTCTTTTGCTCAGTGTGACGATCTTCGACGAAGTGCTGATTACAAATCTCATTCTCACGTGATGATCGGCGTGTTCATTTTCGTGCATTTAATGTTGGTCATTTTAATTTGCTTTTCTTTCTGCTGCGCCGCCAAGTCCAGCCAGGGTGATTCATTGGAGTGTTGGGAGTTGTGAGGCTCCGGGATGTCGCCCGTCGACTCATCGACTATCGATCTCCTGCAGGTGCTGGGGTGCATACATATAAGAGGGGCAGATATTCTGTACCACCTTGACCCAGATACGGTTGAGCACTCACTCAGTAGTCTGGAGTCTGGAACCGACTATTGTAAGGGTGAGAGATACGATGCCCTTCTTGGAGCCTGCAGTGGACGAGGCTGGCTGCTGCAGGGTCCTCGCCTCGTGAATTTAACTAGGTCCGTGCTCGTAGTCCCGTGGTCCGCGGGAATGACGGGCGAAGTTGGTAAAGCATAATCCAAACCTGCAGACCCTACGGGCAATGGGCCCATCATGATGATTATTTAATAATTATTAATATTATTAATATTCATGGTCGTAAGGCAGGCTGTCTTTTGCCAGAGACCAGACCCCGAAGCTCGAATCCGGGCTGCGAGCGACTGCCGAGACAGTTGGTTGGATTGCTCGCAACGGTTAAACGCCTAAATAATACAATACCGAACTAGGTAGGTAGATACAGTTTGTGATAGGCTTATGGCACCACAAATCAAAAGCGACCACTCCTGTACGGAGGATGGACTTGTGATTCCAATGAATCTTCCCTCTTGACGGCATGACAGAGCTTGGAGGGCCCCGGAATGGAGAGGAAGGCGTGATCAGGTTGCAGCCTCACCACCGGAATGCGGTGCCGTCCGAGTTGACCTGTTCCACTCCAGCAGCCAGTCCATGTTCTTCATCTAGAGGCTCTCTACAGTATTACCCCGCAGCAATGCTCCTAACTCCAGTAGGGACTCACTCTTCATTCTAAAGTCGCGACCTGTCACCTCGGATAACGTTGTGTCCCAACCTCGTCGTTATCCTACCGCGTCTTTCCCCAGCTCCACCCGCGCCATTAACAGCTTCTTTCCCGCCGCCAACAATCGCTCAAGACGGGCCTCTGCGCTGCATCAACTGGCTTGGTGGTTATTGTTCACAGCACATGGCAGAGTAGGAGCGACAAGGATTGGATGCTCTGGCCACGGCCAAAACACCCCGGTGGGCCTCCCTAAGGCGAAAAGCTGCAGATCTGGGTTGTTCCCGTCTCCCCGCAGATAGGTCTTGACGCCGCCAGCCCGCCATCATTTTTATTGGGAGACCCACGCGCATCCGCGCATCCGGAGCCAGTGAGCCTGAGTCCAGACGGAGTGGCTAGGAATAGCCTGGCCGCCGTTCTCTTGGATCCCGTGCCTATGAAGACCCCGGCGAGCTGGCTGGCTGAACTGACGAAGCAGCGCAGAGAAGTCTTTCCTCGATGCCTTCACAGGAAGGTCCGTTTCCCTCTGTCTCTCTCTCATTTTCTTTTCCTTTCCTCCCCATTCTGTACATGCTCGCTTCGTTTCGTGTGGTCGCCGCCGGAAGCGATTTCCCGCACAAATCGACGATTGCGTCCATAGTCCTCGATTGCGACGCTTCCAATTCAGTGATGCAGTCCAAATCTCGCTCCGACTTGTTGCGTCACTGGTTCTTGGGTTGTGGGTTCCTGTGTTAAGACTGGACTGCGTGATCATCGACCATGGTCGGTGTTCCGCGTAGTAAAGGATGTCTTACATGCTTGCGTCGTCGCGTAAAGGTGGGATGTCCTGGTGGATAGGCAAAGCTTAGTAACTGATCATACGCTATCACCAGTGCGACGAACTTCGCCCAGAATGCTCCCAATGTCTGAAATATGGCGTCTCATGTCCCGGTTATTCCAGATCGATGAAGTTCCAGGATGAGGGGCCGTTGTTGCGCAAGCGATTTGGGTCCCGGGCCTACCGAACAACGCGGATTAAACCCGAACAGCCCCGGCCGTCAGATTCAATTGACGAGCGCGCTTTGCCCTCCCTTGTCGCCAGTTCGATGAGCCGTCAACAGTCGTCAGTGTTCCGCGATTTCGTCTTATCGGCGTTTCCTCGATGGTTCGGCCTGAACAGGTGCCGAGTCAAAGTCACTTGGGCGACCTACGTTGCTGAGCAGTTGGGGCGCAATCAGGCCTTCGATGCCGCCATTTATTGCATCACCTGTGCCTTTATGGGCCAATATCACGATGACGCCAGATTACGACAATCGAGCTGGGAGATGTATGCGAAGGCGATGACATTGCTCAAAGACTCCGTGACAGACGAGAACATGTTGAAGTCCCGCGAAAGCGTGAGCACGTCCATCTTGCTCAGCCTCTTTGAGGCCTATTCGATGGGGAAGGACGATTCCTGGGCTCGACACGCGGTAGGGACGGCGTTGATGATGTCTCTTCGAGGCCCCAACATCCACCGAACCGGCTTTGATCGTTGTTTGTACCTATCCTTTCGCAGTTTCCTTGTCGCACAAGCTCTGGTCGAAGGCAAGCCATGTATCTTCGAGAAGCCCGAGTGGCAAGCGCTGATCGATCGAATCCGCCGGGAAGATATGAACGATCCCAAAGCCGATGAACCCATCTCCGTCTTCATCGACATATCCGACCGGCTCTTCATGGAAATCGCCAAGTTCCCGGGCATTGTCAGTGAGGCGCGGGTCTTGATGTCGTCACCCATCAGGCAGACAACCAAGATCAAGCTCCTTGCGGCACGCATCTGGAACTGTCGCGAAGCTACGCGATCCCTTGCCGCAGAAATGCGAGTGGCTCTTTCCGTTCACGGGTATTTATCCCGGTTGGGTGATCCGGGAGCTTTTGTTGGTCCTATTGCGTCGACTTTCCCCGAGTCCTTCGCGAATTGTCTGCTTCGAGGGACGGACACGACGATAGCTGTTCTCGACCTGCTCCTAGCCGACCTCGCTGCCATTGAGATGATGACCACTGACCCGACAGCGGGATCTGCCCCTTTTCCAGTGTTACTACCTCGAGCGAAAGATTCGCGCTTCGCGCCCGTTTGTCGCCCGTTCCGGATCGTGTCAGGACTGGGAGGTGATGAGTTCTCTGGCAACGGACACAGATCCAAGTGTCGCGTTAACGAATGGCTAGATCTGGTGGCGTCGAGCATGGGGATGGAGGGACTGAGAGTCGTGTACGATATGAGCAAGCCACAAACAATACCAATACGGTGATGATTCGTTGTCGTATGCAGCGGGCGAAACTCCACCACAACATGCGCTAGACGCGTTGACCGTGAACGGACGTCAATTCAACATATTGTACATACATCAGTCCAAAGAGACTGAAAAACTGACGAAGGCAAGCAAGCAAAGGAGGAAGGAAAATCAGAGTAAATTAGGGAGGTAAATAAAACATCCTGGAACGTCACATCTGTCCTGATTTTTGAGTGTTCGGTATGAATGTTCTTCAATCCCATTCTTTCCTGTTAACCTGGATGTTCGCTTGCTGCTCGGATCAATGGTTGCAGCTTGGCGTCTGGCAGATTGAACTCATCGTGAATTTCTATACCGTTTTGGCTGAGTCACGCGGACGACCGCAAACTCGGTCTTGCGAATAATATTCGGCCACTTCACCCCCTTCCTCCGGCGGAGGATCAACGGAGGAGCGCTTCTCACGAATACCTTGCTCAATGTACTTCCCGACTTGCTCGAAACCCTCAAGTCTCAGAATCTGAAGTTCGTCATCCCAAGCATGACGCTCTTGCCGTCCATTGTCACCGTCCATTTGTTGCCAACGAAACCACATTCTCATCCCAAGGGTTGGGTCCCATCCGTTTCAGACTCCGACAATCCATGTTCTCCAGGGACCTGGCGTGGTTGGAGCGATTCAGTACTACATTTCTGCGGAGACAGAACCGCAGAGCTGTGGTCGCCTCCTTTCAGCAGCACTTATCGGCGTCACATGGTGCGGAATCGCAACCGCAAAAGGCGGACACGTTCGGCATTTTCCGCAGTAGTGGCAGACAGCGAGCAAGAAGAATCATAGTCTTGAGTGGTTTCAGTTTGCATGCCGCTCTTAAGCCGTGTCCGCGTCGGCAATGATCAAGGGAAATCCAGCTCTGGCGAACCTCTCGCAGGGGTTCTCCTAACTCATGGAAGGTAGATCGCTCAATCAATAGATAAATAAAATATACTATATAATAAATAGATGTCCACTGCTGAGTTGAGTTAGGTCAGGCCAGGCAGGCATTGCCACTACTACTACTACCTACCTACCTATACCACCCAATAAATAGATAGAGACAGAAAGCCTCGAATAGGTAGAGTAGAAACGAAGTAACAAATAACAGTTACGTTATGAGTCTACGACATTTGTCAACACCGCCCAGATAGATAATACATAATATTATATTGTTATTAACTGAGCTCGATCGATCGATCGATCGCGGTCGCAGTCGTGGTCGTGGTCGTAGCCTCAACTGATCGGATGTGAATGGAATATAATATGTACTGTACTATACTGTAACTCCGTAAAAGCTGACTACCTACCTAAGGAGGTACTACTTTGTCCTTTTGGGTAGGCAAGGTAGAAATAATAACATAACGAACGGCTCTTATTTTCGGACCTACGTCCGTACGTACGTACTGCACTGCACTGTACGTACGTGCGGACTATAACACAAGACTCTAGTAGACGAGAACAAGACTAGAAAAAAAGAATAAGAAATAAATAATCGCTGAATCAATCAAGTAATTAAACTCAACCAACCAACAAACAAACACCTTCCGCGAGTCTCACTCAGTCAAACCACGGAACCAAAACCTTATCCTTATACCTTATGCATGAATAAGAAGGTCTGTCTCTGTCTACACCTAGGGTAGCTTAACTTAGCTAGTAAGGAGGAGGCCCGTACGTACGTCCTAGCACGTTCATCATCAATCAAACAATCATCATCAGACAGTCAGTCAGTCAATCAATCAGACAATGAATCAACCCCACCAAGCAAGGGAAAAAAAAATAAACAATGCAAGACAATGCAACCGGAAAAAAACGCCAGTCCAAAACCCGAGTTGCTATCAGTCAACAAGACCCCCACAGTACCCAAAAAAAGACACAGAACAGAACAGAATCAAAAACCAACGACAATTACAATGTACTGGCAGAAGAATATGCAGAGACGCTTTTTCTTTTCGGCCCAGGTATCAGAGAAACAGTTTGACAGGTACCGAGAACCCAAAAAAGCTGCCAATGGCAAGAAGAAGAGTCATAGCTCGAAATCAAATTCGAGACACGACGGCTAGCGTCGGTGTTCACTTTACTTCACTCTCGTCGGAGAAGCTCCAACACTGCCAACTCGGCCGCTGACCTTGCGGATGCCCTTGCTCTCACTCTTGCTGTCCGTTGCGCGTCGAGGGCTTGAGCGCACTTTGCCCATCGATAGCGCTCCACTGCCACTCTTGCTGCTTGTTGGGGTCTTGTGGTTGCTCACCGTCGATTCTACCCAATTCTCTCGGTCTTCGAGCAACTCGTCTGCAAGCATGTGGTTGGTAGTGACAGTGGCAGAGTAACTGATGGAACGCTGGCTCGGCGAGGCACTCGGGGTTCTGGAGGAACGTTTCGCAAGCATGCGCATCTGGATTTCCTCTTCACTCTCGCTGCTCTCATTCGAGGTGCGATGTGCTCGTCCGGGCGTCGTCTTTTCAGAGGACTTATCCAGGTCTCTTTGGACGGCAAGGCTGCCAGAAACGTTGCGAGCGTACGGATGATGTCTCGAGTCCTTGCGATGGGACTTTCGTGGCTGGCCAGGAGTTGGTGCGGGCAAGGTGTCATCCGCGTAATGCGCAGCAGCCTCGTTATGGTCAATCTCGCCTAAAGCCGCACGTTTCGAGTGGGTTCCGTTCGGGGGGGTGACTGTCTGTCCATTGCTTGAACGCTGCTTCTGCGAAGGTCGACCAGGCGTGACAGGTGCAGACAGAGCAAGCTTCTCCCTCCACGTGTCCTCAAACCACCACTCTCTGAAAGCACCTTGATTGAGATGTAACCAGTGTTGCTGAGGTCCCACGACCATACCCGGACGCATGAATCGCATATACGCGATAATCTCATTTGCCGTGAAGCCATATCGGTAAATCAGGTACGCCCCTATAAGACATCCGGTACGGCCCAGGCCCGCCTTGCAGTGCACAGCAATGCCCTTGTTCTTGACCGTAATCATCTCGTGGGCCATTTTGATGAAGCGCCGCACCAAGGGCAGCGGGGGACATGTGCCGTCTTCGAAGATCATGTCGACATGGTTGATACCCAGCGCGGTGAAGTAGGACGGGGAGTAGAGTTCGGAATTGAGGCGCACAACCAGGCCGATATTTCGTGAGGAGAAATGCGCCAGAACATTCTTGAAAGGAACCGGGAGTTTCGAAGCGAGCACTTCAGAAACGGTGGAAGGGAGGGCGGCATACTCCGGGGTGTTGGGAGGGATCGGTGCGACTGGCTGGTGCTGGGGTGAGGCGAAGGCTATGAAGTGTGGCGTGATCCAGTTGAAGTCACCCATATCTACTCGCTCATATCGCTCATACCTGACCTCCGATCAGTATTCCGGGCGTCACCAGAGCGTGAAATTCCGCCGACTTACTCTTCGAGACTAAAATCTTTCAGTCCACACAAAGACTCTTCCTTCGCTTTCCACACGCCGTACACGACGTCCTGAATACTTAGCACGTAATCCGCTTGGCTATAACCCGCATCGCGGAACGGCATGTACGGCGGATCTGCCTGAGCGATGGGTGCGAGGGCAAGATGCGGGGGCCACGACTGGATCAAAACCATGTAGCATGCTACCAGGCAGGCAGCATTGGCCCGGCTGCGCGAGTCCGGCTTGCTCCAAAACACAACCGCACGGTCATTGTTGGCGGGGTCACCCAGAATCTCGTGGAATTGAACCGCAAACCGGTACAGATGACCGATGTGGAGAGGACCAAAGTCTGCATGGAAAGCATTGTAGAGCAGTGTGTCGTCCACCGTAAAGTATACTGGAGTCTTGTTTTTGGGGCCCACCTCCGGGCTTTGCTGGCCTCTTGCAGATCGTTTACTGGGAGATCGGGGCTGCTGGGAAGGATACGGGAAGGGTGTCTGGGGATCTGGAGGAGAATTGTAGGAAGCGAGATAAAGTCGATCTGCACGCTGTCAGTGCTGACCAACTCCTGGGCGTTTTCGCGACGACATCCATACCTTGAATGTACTCGATCACCTGTCCATGACTGGCTGTGACGGACGGCATTTTTCCTAGCTTTGCTGCCGGCAACTGCGGGCAGCTATATAATGTAGCGTTTCGAAATCGGAAACCGGAAGAATTGGCGACGCGACGCAGGGAACCAGGTGGTCGGAAAAAATAAAGCCTCGTAAGCAACGAGAAATAAGATAATCACCCAGATAAGACGGAAGGAAAGGCGTCTCAGAGCTGTTCAACCATGACCCGGTGAAGAGAGGTTCAATTGCTCCAGCGATCCCACCGCTGCAAATCTCACTTGCAATGCAGGATGAGGAATGGGGAGGTAACGATAAATAGTGAGATGCGGTGATAAGCAGCCTAGATACGCTCGAGAAGCAGCCCCGAAGCAAAGGAGAGACGGTGTGTGATGGGAATAACAATGGGAACAAGAGAAAGAAATCAAAGCATGAAAGTCGAGATGAAGAGTGATGCCACTGGCGACTCTCTAGCAGCTGCGATGCACGCTGAGTGGCTGTTTTGTGTTGTGATGAGCCCAACATGGTTAGCGCGAAGCCGTTGACAGGACAACGGGCGCGGTGCCTGAGGCGGCGAGGGTTCTGCCGCCGTGGGAGCCAATCGTCGTGCGAGGGCAGGAGCGTTGCGGCCCGCTCCCGCCTTTCCAAACAGAACACACAACAATAACCACAACAACAGTCAACGCAGTTCCCGAAGTGGTTAGTTCCCCAACCAAACAAACACAACAAACATGTCCAACTGCAAGACTCGTCGCCTACTGCATGCACTCTGATCGCGTCCAGACACGTGTCACGCACTGGAGCCCGCGAAAGACAATGGAGCAGCCTCCATCGTGAAGGACAGTGGAATTATCACATGACTCGGTGTGTTTTTCCATGATTTCGCTCGCCGTTCGCCCCGTTTGGATTTACCTACTTAAGTACTCAGACAGGATGCAGCAAGGCAGCGAAGGCCCAACACGAGTCGACGGGCGCGTCTCGAATCCGCGATATGATAATTAGACGATGGCGTTACTCTCTCGACTTGCAAGATCGAGCGCTTCCAAGAAGTCAAATTTGCCCGATTGGGAGCAGCGGCGTGGATTAACGGGAACATCTGTCAGCACCGAGGATCGCCTGAAGCATCGTCGTCGTTGACAGCGCTGCTCCTAGCAATATATGGTGATGCCATGACAAGCATCAACAGAGCAATCTCCTTGTTGTCAAGGTCTATGCAGTAGACCGGAGATGATTGGTATACTGACTGCATTCTACCTGGGATGCCTGTCAGCAACGCAGCCACGCTCATGCGGCATGCCTGCACGCAGCACACCAGGTCTCGTCAGCCACCAATTCTCTCCAATGTGCGCCGTGCACTTGTTGTTGCAGCCCAAAGTGAAAATCGCAGTTGGACTCCGTTCTTATCAATGCCCAATAACGACAACTTGCTGATGACTGCTTGCTTGGGGAATCATTGAAAACTCCGTACAGAGTACTGTGGCTTCACTGGCTCTGCTGTGATGCACGGTTCAAATTAAGTGTCACCTGTGGCTCTGATTATTACTGAGATTGGTTTAAAACCCGAGTTCAAGGATCAGCAGGGGCTTGGGCTCTCAGTTTCATCACATCTGCAAATGACGCCAACAGGCCAACTACTCACACTCCTGCCAGATTTGGTACATCCTTAGCGACCAAGATGGAACGAACTTAATTACTCAATCCATTCATATCACTCCGTAATTTGAGATCCTCCGAGCCAATTAGTAAGGTTTGTCACAGAGTTTGTTACCATAAAGCAGGTACTTCTGAAGCCCTTGTCTGGAAAATCTGCCATCGAACTGATCCTATTGAAGCATGTCTCTTGTACTCGGCATTTGCACCACACCAGTCAAAGTTAAGACTTCTATACGCAGCAACAGTATAATAATAACAACAATGTGTCGTCAGTCGCACCTTGGTTAGTAAAGCCAGCTTCACGTGTTGGAAACTTCACAGCGTCCACTATTCGACAAACGGCGGTCTGGTGGCGCTCTCTAAGTGCAGTTGGGGGAAATACGGATCAGCGGATAGTGCAGGACGGTTGGTGGACGGACTCCATTATTTGAATAATAGTGTGGTCAGGCAGGGACTATCCGTCCAGAAAAAGTCAAGGATCGGCGTGTAGTCAAAATTCAGTCGATCAAACGGGCGGGCCACCTGGCTGTCAAGCGAGTCCCGAGTCCGGTAGTTGGCCGGCTTGTGACCTGTTCTCCCCATCCCCCCGCATGGTGCCCACGAGGTTATCCCGTTAGTTGACAGGCACCACCGACTACGGATCTTTTTGTCCAGGGTGACTGCAAACCCTCTCGATTTCATTTCATTTCAGAGCACAGCCACCACGATAGGAGCAATTGGACCCATGCCCCGTGGAAGTGATCTCAAGCGGATGATATTTTTCCCATGGACAGCGTCTGTACTGCCGACAAGTACGGAGTACGGAGTACAGACAAAGGTCAATGAATCCATACGATTGGCAATGATCGTGCCAACTTGCGAAAAGATAGACTAATTCAGGGTCACTACAGAGTAATCAGCAGAATAATTACATTCGCCCATCAGACCCACGTTCTCATATCGTGGCAGGTTTTAAATGAAGCTTCATCACGTTTAGCTTTTCCTCCCCGGGCAATCCCGACGTCCATCCCCAAGATAACAAAGAACCGCTTTTCCAGAAGAATGCCGATCTCTATTCTTTCAACAGACTATTGAATCGTGTCATCCCCTTGGGTCCGTCAAGAGGGACCAAGGACGCACAAGCCGCAAGGACTCCGTGCAATGAGGGAGCCAGGGACATGGGCCACCGTCATGGCGGGTCTGTACTACAATACTCCGTAGAGGGAAAAAGGGGTTGGGAAATGTCGTGATTTCAGGATGTATATAAACCGGTCACCAGCCTGCAGCAATATGCTCTTTCTTCTCTTCATCATCACAGACAGTCGTTTTCACAGTCGCTTCTGCCTTTTCGCTCTCTCTCTCTCGCTTACCCACTTAGTCACTCTTTTTACGAAAAGTCACTCCTTTCGCAAAAAACTCCAACCACAAGCAAAATGAAGTTCTCTGGAATCATTGCTACCCTTGCCGTGTCCGGCGCTGCCACTGCTGCAGTCATCCCTCGCGACCAGGTTGTCTCCCCGACCATCCAGGGCACCCTGGTCCAGCTGAACACTGTCCTGGGCAGCCTGCAGTCTCTGGCCCAGAACAATGTCAACGGCGTTGCTAACACTGCCGACGTCGCCGGCATCAAGAGCGGTACGGAAGAGTCCTTTTGATCAATCGTGTTTGCATGGACTGACTTTGGGCACAGAGTTGGACGGCATCAAGTCTCAGCTTGCCACCCTCGCTGGTCAGACGACTCAGGCTACCAAGCGTGACCTCGTTACCGGCGCCGTTGGCACTGTCACCGGCACCGTCGACTCCGTTGCCGGTCCAGTTATCACCCCGGTTGACCAACTTGCCGGCAATGCGGTTGGCACTGTCGAGGGTGCTGCTGGTGCCGTTGCCAGCCCTCTTCTGGACAGTACGTGTATTTTGAGTGATGGGTCGAAATCTGTTCAATGTCTAATTGATCATAGCTCTCGGAAGCGTGACTGGAGGTGTGGCCAAGCGTGACACCGTTACCGTTGACGTCTCTGGCCTGCTCCCTCTTGCTCAGACCGTCGTTACCGACATCGAGAGTAAGACGACCCTCGACGTTCAGATCAATTGTAATTGAAGCAGCAGCTGATTAATTCTTCAACAGACAAGGTCCCTGTTAACACTCTCGTCAACGACGTCAACACCCTCGTTCACGGTATCTCCGTCACCGTTAACGTTCCCCTGAACGTTCCCGTCTCCAACTAGACAAGTCATGGAAAAATAGTCTGGCACTTTTCATCATTGGTCATGATCTTCAGCGAGAGAGTTTTCACGATCAACACAAGCGCAAGGCGTTGTCGGTTTTAACGTTCAATCTCTTCTAGATGAAGATACGACCACTTTTGGAAAGTGGCAGGTGACATTTTCTATTTGCTTCTGAGTTTTTGTTCTGGGGAGGATTTCCAGTATAACTGCGTGTTGAGGTGGAAATTTTTTGCGGGAGATTATATTTGTTGGTATTTGTATATTTATATTCAATGGGCAGAGGCCGACTTTCACGATAATGTGTTATTTGAATTTTTTTTCGAAAGTAATCCTGAAATTTGGCCAAGCCTTTGTAGTCGTAGCAACTGAATATTTCCGACGAAATAATGAGCGGATATAGGCGCAGTAATTCTTGAACCTGAGGCAGAAATGCTGACTCATCCGTCTCTTTCCACAAGACCCCGCTACCATGTTCCCCTCGTAATATCAACTTCCAGGAACCTGTCGTAAGTCCTCAGAGAAGACCAATATTTCATTGATGTTCGTAAGATATAAACAGTCCCACACTCCTCATATCTCGTGAAGTTTTGTTTCTATTTATTCCTTATTTGGTGTCTTCTTCCTGTTAGTCTACAATTCGAAGTCAGTGAAGTGCACACAGAGGGATAAAGAATTCGGTCGACAGCGTTGCTCCTGCACAGGATTCCTCGATTCTAGAAAAACTACCTAGGACACCATGGCTACGGAGGAGAATTCCCAATTTCCTTATTCACTGTCAGTACAATGGACTGTTTTCCTCCCCGCACACTGATGCAAAATTCCTTTCATTGAAACATCGTCAAGAAGCAAATCTATCTTCTGCTCTAGCTTGGCCGCTGACAAAGACGATTTTTTGGGCTGCGTCTTTCAGGACTATCTCACTTCCCCTCCCAACCCATCGTCTTGCGTCTTCCGCCCTTCGTGCGCTCCAAGTCGATGCCGAACTGTCTCCTTCCGTCAGACGAAACATGGCGCTGACGGTCCCGCCGGGTAAAATTACTGGTTCCGATGCCGATGCGCCAGAAGAGATGAAGACGGTGCTCGAGACGACGTACCGGGCGACGACGAATCGAATGCTGCGGGTGGCTGTGAACGGATTCATGGAAAGCCTAGGGGTTGTGTTGGGAGTCATGGAAGAGTTGGACGTCGATGTTCTGAAGGCAGAACTGGGAAAGTGAATTCGATCGATGTGAACGAGGTGGGTTAGCACGGGCCATGTCGATGTGTTTGACGGATACGATTACGCTACTGTGAAGCGATCGCACACTCGTTCAACAATATCAGCCTGCAATCCACTGGGGTTAGGCTGCTCGGTACGCATTATCCCTGCGCAGAGGACAGTGGGTGGTTGCTCCAGAACCAAAGTATGGAGAAAGAAGGACCCCGCGGTGCAGAACTCCCAGCGGGACTTCTGGCGGAAAACCTCACGGGGAACTTCTTGCTGCTCTAGAATCCTATATTCGCCAAATGGAAGCGATCAGGCCAAGCTTCTGGAGATGGTGGTTGTGCTCTGTCTGTCTCCATCCAGTCCGCAGTCCTATGTCGCAGTGGAAAGGGCGAACACCTATGATGAATCCGGGTTGCTCCGGGTTTCTAGTTGCAATCAACATCCGTGGCGATTTAATTTCCTGTACGGAGTAGAGTATCCTCGGATAAATCTTACTTCCTCTACGAGAAGGCATGAGATATTTAAACTGTTGCGCTGGCCGTACGGATTGATCATGGATATATGTATGTATGCACATGTACATACTCACACCAACACAAAATGTGCACATAGTCATACAAAGTTCGAATTCAAATTCAGTAATATAACAATCATATCTACCTCGGCACATAGGTAACAGACTAAACCAGTGTTAGCTCCTGGGGCAGTTGTCGTCTAGTGTTTAGTCATAGCGTGATCTATGACAAATACCAGAAAGTATATATGTTAGGTAGCCTCGGCCGGTCGGTCCGCCATGGACCGAAAGATGAGTCCAAGAAATTGAGACTTGAGTCCTGCATAACTAATCGTTTAAGGAATAATGAAAAGAATAATGCTGAGCATTTCCTCTACTTCGTGGCGCTTTTGCTGCTGTTGAATGGTCGTTACTTGCTTGACTTTCCCAGTCGATGACGCCGCTGGCACATGCCTTGTCTTGTCGTCCCGGAACCTTGTCGGGTACCCCACTTTCCGGAGCACGTATTGCCTGTTTCGGTCTCTCGGAAGTGACCATCAGCTCCAGACCCATCATCAGGGTCGGAGCAGTCCTTCTGCAATGAATGCCTTTTAAGTTCTCACGTCAGAACATATAAGCCATTGCGAACTCATCTGTTTTCTGGGGCGTCTGCGCATGCGCAAACTCCATCATCGCGCCACTGTTTCGACTCGTCGGTCGCTGACGTCTAGCGTGATACGATTCTGCCATTCTGAAACGCGATCCTCTCCTGTCGCGATCTATCATACCGGGCTATTCTTGCGACGTTCGATTGCGGCTCCTATCACATCGTCGAAGCTCCTCCCTCGTTCTCCGTCTTGCTTGACTAATATCGCATCTCCCCGTGCGGTACCTCCTACGAACGCATACACTAGTTGTCTGCGAAGTCATTACAGCACCATGTCTTCTGCGACGACATTCTACGATTTCTCTCCTCTTGACAGTATGGATATCTCCCCCCTCAGGACTTCCTTACTCGCATCTTTCTTTCTTTCCTGCTTCCTTGGCGCATTCATTTCATTGAATTACGAGTTTTGTGCTGACCGGTTGGAATTATTTCTGTCTTTTAGAAAAGGGCGAGCCCTTCCCCCTCTCCTCCCTGAAGGGCAAGGTTGTCCTCGTCGTCAACACGGCATCCAAATGCGGCTTTACCCCGCAGTTCAAAGGTCTCGAACAGCTCTACCAATCCATCAATTCCAAGCACCCAGACTCTTTCGTCGTGCTGGGCTTCCCTTGCAACCAGTTTGGCGGTCAGGACCCCGGCAGTAACGATGAGATTCAGACGTTCTGCCAGGTGAATTACGGTGTCACGTTTCCCGTTCTGGGAAAAATTGATGTCAATGGCAGCAACGCCCACCCCCTTTACGAGTGGCTGAAGAGCGAGAAACCCGGCATCATGGGCCTAAAGAGAATTAAATGGAACTTTGAAAAGTTTGGGATATCTGGAGATGGCAAAGTCTTTGGTCGCTGGGGAAGCATTACGAAGCCTGAGAGTCTCGAGGAGACGATCCTCAAGGAGGTCGAGAAGGCGAAGCAGTCCGGCGCGGCGGCCCCGGCGGAAGCTCCCAAAGAGGAAGCCAAATCGTCTTAAGAAAGCAAGCAAGAGACGATATTTCCGCTTTTTCCTTTCTTCCCTACGGTTGGTTGTGACGCGATAACGAGAGATATCTTTATACGCTTGACCTGGGGCTTTCATTATATCACGTGATTCGAACCTGATTAGGACTAGCTTGGTTGCCTTACGAGCGAGGCATGGAGATTCTCAACTCACTCGTCAATTCTGCAAGACAGACAGCCTTTGATTGCGGACCTGTTCCTACTGATAATTACCACTCAACTCCTGTCCTAGATCTGACACATGGAGAGTCGTTGCTTTTTTTTTCTAGCCCAGCGAATAGCATGTTATTCATACCCTCTATCAATGGAAGTATCGTTCACCAGGAATAGATTCCTAGTACTCTCTCCTCATCATCTTTATTTCCTAGGACATGCAGCTATACCCATCCTTCCTTCACGAGCGCGGTTACTGTTTCTTTCCGATGTTACTTAAATAAATTAAACCTTTTTGCGCATCGCATTGCATTGCATTGCCATCTCGTACATATCCATTATTCTCCCCGATCACGAACTAACAACAGAACGCCATGATCCTCGAAAAACATCCGTGTGTCAGATTAAACAATCTTTTTTGTTCCATGGTACCTTGTTCTCGCTGGTGGAGAAAAAAAAAGAAACACATCCGTTCATTCATTGCCCCAACTGCACCTCCTTCAAACCGCCGCACTTCCCTTAGGAATGAGATTCCTCAGCGAGAGGTCATACACGACGTCTTCGACCTTTTTGAGCTGTTTGAGAAAGAAAATAGCGAGTGTAAGCATTCACGAAAAAAAAAGGACGAAAAGAGTCTGCAGAGGTGAAAAGGAGACATACGCTGTATTTAATCCCATCGCTCCTCTTGCGCAAGATGTCGTTCTTCAGATTGAGCAGCTGAAAGCCCGCGAATAGATCTTTGATGAAGGCGTTTATCTGGAGCGGGCGGTGGTAGTCGCCCAATGTGACTGAGTTGACAGCCAGACGGGCCTGATGTTGTCACTTGCGTCAGATAGTCCAAAATCGAGAAAGAGGAAGAAAAAAGATGAAAGAAGAACTCCCACTAACCAGCTCCTCAACAAGCGAAATCAACGCAAGGAGATACTCCTCGATCGTGAGATGGAAAGCGTCCTCGCCTTTGAGATTGACGGGAACTGCGAATTGCGCGTCGATCAGTATGAGTTAACTAATGCAAAACGTATCATTATGTACTACAAACCATCGAGAAACTTCCCAACCTCCTCAATCGTCAAAAAGGAGGAATTGGCTTGCTTGTATTCTGAAAGTCCGCCTAGCCAGGCACAAAGTTCGATCGAGAACACCTATTTCAATAGCAATTCATAGCACGAGGCGTCCGTCATCAGTTACGTCTTCGTTTCACTCGTGTTCAACTCGGAAAGGATCAAGTCTCGGTCTTCTGTCCTACAGCCTCTCTCATAGAGGCATATAACATAGGCTCAAGAAGAGCTGGGGGAATAACAACCGAACTGAACTCACCAGATTCTGCAACTCTCGCGACCACACGCCATTGTACTTGTAGAATGGATGGTGCGATGCCACGAACGCTAGACGAGAGACGTCCTCCTTCTGCGAACGGATCTGCTCGCCTGCTTCGTCGAGGATTGGTTTCACTTTTTTTTCGCAAGTCAGTACCGGATCCTTGTTGTGAGTTCTGCTGTTCCGCGTGGTCAAGCAAAGGGAACCTGGTTATAATGACAATTGTCTGTCGAGCGCATGCAGTAACAGATTGGAAAGCAAAGACGTGTTTCTTTCATTCTTTCTATTTTTTTTTTAAAGGAATAGGATTGTGAAAAGAAGACCTACATTTATCCGCAGGAGTAGAATGTGCCCTTGAGAGGGTTGCCTGTGTTGTTCTCCCTGTAGTCCAGCAATAATATCAGTGAAACTCGCTCAATTTGGTAGGAGAAAAAATTTAAAAGATAGAGATACGAAAAAAAAAGGAGGAAACAAGATAAAAGCCTCTGGAAAGTGTGCTCGTGGAATTACACAGCACATATTACTGATTGCACCCGATTAATCCAGTAATCCAGTCGAGAAGCCATCCACCCTTCCAGGAAAGAAGTAAGGAAACAAAAACACCAACCAACCAACCTTTTCGCGCAAGGGACTGAACAATATCATGAAGCTCCTATATACATATCTGCGAGTTAGTCTTCAGATTCTAACTAACTGGCTTTTTGTATTTGTCTTGGCTGAAGGTTCGGAATCGTTTTTTGCGAACCCATGATTCCGAAGCTAGTGAACAGGAAAAAGAAAACTTACATCCCGCACAGCGCTCTCTTCGTCAATTTTTGCTTGGAGATGTTCGAAAATCGCTGGGTCGATCATTGCGGAGAGGGTTGGGCTTTTTTTTTCGCTGTAGGTACCTAATTAATGTATGTAGATGAATGAATGAGTGGGGAGGATCGGGTCCTCCGAGATGTTTGACTGGACTGACGCCGTTGTGATGACTGAGGTGAGGTGAATTAAGGTGCCGCCACGGGTAGACAGACAACACACACGCATTTAACTCGGGGTGTTTTTACGTCCCTCCATTGATTCAACACATGGGGTTATTTACGGTATAGTGTGTTGAAATTTAATCTTGAAATTAATTATTGGGAGAATTCGCTGGAGATGGAATGTTCATTGTCAGGTACGGTGCTTGTAGCGGCAAAGATATATATTCAACTAGCTACCGTCCCCAGTGACCACCTGAAGCATCCCACCTTTTTTCTTTTTTTCTTTTTCTTTTTAAAAATCATAGCAATGCTGTTTCCATTCAATGCGCTACGGCGGAGACAGTGGTCTTAAATTTACGCGCCAAAGGTTTATTCCTTAGCGAGGATGGCTTTCCTCTAATGATCATGACTCCAGCTGTCGTCTGGAGAAATCGATTGAAAGTTTCCGAATTGTTCGTCCGTCAGACTCAAAGAAATCACACCAGTAGTGAGTTGCGGTGTTGATCCTGGGCGAGATAAGCATGGGATCTCACCGAGTCTTGCTCCAATGCGAACTCTCACCGTTCGCTTCTCACTCTTTGTCAAAGAACGTAACGCTGTGGAGAGCCTACTGAGACACTGTACAGAGGCAGGACCGTAGTGAGAGATCGACTTTCACGCCTGCTTCAAATTGTCCATTGATTAATAACGACTAAAACGCCATAGTCTTGAATGACAAGCTTGCCTTAGAAAGAACCCCAACTGAAATGCGCCTTTGACCTTCAATCGCCCCTCGTGTCTCATCAGTTATCGTCCCGCAGACTAGAGCATATAACAGACAGCAGAAATATCTCAGTATCGGTATCTCGTAGAATAATCTGTCAGGCAGTCAGCAAACTGCAAAATAGCGTGCACTCCATGGTATGTGATGCTCACCTTTCGGGCTGACAACCAGACCCCGTCCTTTCTTCGCGCCCTTGTAGATCGTCTCGATGATATCGATCAACTCTTGTTTGTCCTCAAGCACCCAGTTGAGCTTATTGTTGTTACCCGTTCCGAAGTCGCACATCATGTGTTTGTTCCGGAAGAAGAACATGATCGTCATCGGGTCGTAGAGCTCGTACATCGTATTAAATTCTGGGACCTGATCGATATCGCAGAGGTAAATCACGGCGAAATCTGTTGAGCAGAAAGAAGCAACGAGGTTAGCATCGTGGTATTGTCTTCGGTCGTCGCGAGAATGGGAAAACCTCAGTTCAGTTCGGTCGACTTACTCTTGACGCGATCCGCAATTTTATATAAAATTTCATCCATCCTCATACCTGAGATCTGCTCGTCAGCCTCGTCGAGTCCAAAGCGAAGTGGCAGCGACCTTGACACTTACAGTCAGGATCGTGATCCCGGCCGAATCTAATCACGACCAGTCTTTCATCTTCGCTGAGGATGGCTTGGTCGACGTGCCACGCCGTGGGAAGATGAGGAAGGACAATGGAACCCATATTGAGCTTTTGGACAGTAGATTCGTGAGAGTAATTGACGAGATATCAGCTCAGCAGATTGGAAACTACGTGCGGAGTAAAGATAAGAGCTATGAGGTGCTGAAGGCGGTGAAAGGCGGCAATATACGATGAAGCTCAACAAGTCTGCCCAACCGAAAAGAGGGGATCTCGCGGGGTTGAGTCTATTCAAGAGGGAAGAAAGGCTAAATTATATGGAATGTGTTCAAGGCATTAATATGTCTTTACAGGAACAGACAGAGCTGGCAACTCTTATCCTAGATGACTCGCGAAGCTTCGAAATTTATATCACGTGGTAGAACTGCAGACTGGAGCAGTGGCAAGATACCAAGAATACGGAGTACAGCTGCAAGATCAACGAGAGTGACTGGAGCTGTGGCGACAGATGCGGAGAAAGATGAACAGTCCTGAGAGTAAGGAATACTGGAAGCTAAAACGGTTTAGATTCATCTAAGTACAGCTAGATATTGACAGCATGTCGCTACTGATGACTCGTACAATGACAACTTCCACAAATACAGGAAACCAGGTGACTCAATACGGAAAGCCACGTCGCCACCACTCACAACCAGCTTCGCTAAGGTACTAGAATACTTCGAGAGCTCCTTCTTCTCCAGCCTACCGGACAAGCCGTTAGGATGATGAAAAAGGGTTTGTTCGCGTCACTCGGTGGTAGTGTAAGACCGAGGACACGGTGCGACGAGGTGTGCGCAAGCGCAGAGGCCCCATCGCGCGGTCCAAAAATGAGATTAATCAATGTTGTGTTCCTTAGAACACTTTCAGAGATTAAACTGAAAAGAACAGATACTACACTTGATCTAAGCCAAAAGGCAAAGAGAGCTGGAGAAGAAAAGAAGAAAGAAATCAAAGAACGGCGGGAGGTGAGGGATATTTATACCTTTGGTCTGGTGGTCCGTGCGGCGGTTGATTCTCTGACACCTGCTAAGCGAGCCAATCGCTGGGAAGAAGCCTCTGTTGCCTAGCCAGAGGCAAATAGCGCAAACCAGACAAACATGCAAACACCTAAAACAATGCAAAGTAGACAAAATCCGCTCGCCATGTGCACACCTCTGCCCTAGCCCTACCTCCTACCCAAAACGGTTGGGACCGCACATCGTCCATTGTGGGCATTTTTCGACCAGCGGTTCCACAGCTTGGGAAGATCTCTTATTTTTTGACAACCCGCAAACCCACTACGAAAAAGGCGCAGGATACTCACCTCTTTGCGTCGCCACCTTAAATCAAAATCAATTCAAAAAACTCCCATCAATCGCAATGGCTCCCGCTACTGTATGTTAATTGTTCCGAAAAACCGCTTTGCTGTTCCCCCATGAGTTTTCCGATCGCTTGGTCTTTTGCAGCGGTCGATGTCAGATTCGATGCGGAGACCAAGATGGGAAGAAAATCTCAGGGATTGTCGTCAATGATGGAACAGTAGGCTAATCATCTTCTTTCGCAATCATTAGGCTCGTTCCAAGAAGCCCCAGAAGGTCACGAAGAAGGTAAGACATACAATGCGCAAGTCATATTGCTTTGGTGCTTAGGGCGTATCGGTTAACAGTGTCATAGTTCGTGATCAATGCCTCGCAGCCTGCGAGTGACAAGATCTTCGACGTCTCCGCCTTCGAGAAGTTCTTGCACGACCGCATCAAGGTCGAGGGCCGCGTTGGCAACCTGGGCGACAACGTCCAGATCTCTCAGTCCGGTGATGGCAAGATCGAAGTCGTCACCCACATCCCCTTCTCTGGCCGGTACCTGAAGTACCTGTATGTGCTGCCCCTGTTCCCTATGGTATAAGGCAAGGTACTAATACAATTGCTGTTTCCAGGACCAAGAAGTTCCTCAAGAAGCAGCAGCTCCGTGACTGGCTGCGTGTCGTCTCTACCTCCAAGGGCGTCTACGAGCTCCGCTTCTACAACGTCGTCAACGACGAGGCTGAGGAGGAAGAGGACTAAATTGATTCTTCCGGGAAACTGAGGGATGAAGAGCACTAGTTGGGGTGCCATGCTCCCAGAAAATTACGTCATCCAGACTATCATCTGGATCCAGTGATGGGAGAGAATTGGCTGTAGTGGTGGACAAAAAAAGACCCTTTAACCAGGGCTATGATATCCGTCAGAGTGTTTATGTGTGGTTCCACGGTCGGTTTTGGAGGGTCGTCCAGTATCTAATGTCCCTTTCAGACGGTCTGGGAAAGCATGCATTAATGCTGTCGGATAATGTTTCTACTCAAGACGTTATGAATGGTAGTAGATACGAGTTGACCTCATGGTCCACAAAAAAGAAGTTTTCTCCATGGACTTTTCCTTCCAAAATTCGGGCTGGAGATTTCCTGTTTCAAAAGTCATAGCATATATAGTACAGTGAAGCAGTATCCAAATGTATCTGAGATTGTTGAGATGCGACTCCCAATCGGAATCATCATTTATATCGTAGGTTAGTCTTCTGTCTCTTCGGCACTCTTCCTCTTCTGTCCCGCTCCCGGGCCCAGTCCCACTGCGTCCGGGGGGTTCGCAGCCTGACCTGCTGGCGGTACAAGCTTGTCTCCCTCAATGGTCCATCCTTGCCGTTTGAGAACCTTCCATTTCTCAGCAGCCTTGACTCTCACGAGGTCGCCCGTGGCTTTCGCGTCTTCCTTTGAGTCATGGCCCTTGTCACCCGCAGTTTGGATGTCTCGATCTAGATATGTCTTTGCTAGGTGCTTGAGACTGAATCGGACAGGAAGTCCCCTGGGATGCGGATATAAGAGAACGGTGTCAATGACAGTCGGGTGAATGATACGGCAGACATTGAGATCATTGTCGATCGCATGCCCGATTAAGGGGGTATCAGGTTGAAGCAATTGGAAGAGCAACGCCCGTGCTGCAGCGGGCGAGTCAACGACCTGCATTGGAGGGGTTTCTACTTTTCCATCCTCTGACGTCGTATCTGGAACCGGCGTGCCATAAGGTACAGCTTTCGCATAATGCTCCGGCCAAATGCCAGAGAACTTGGAATTGAGGTCCAGAACTTCGCCCATCGGCTTGACAAGGACATCAAGCAGCGTCTCGCCCTCAGGCCAGCTGAGTGCAGTCAGACGGATTAATTCCATACCGAGAGTCGTGTAAGCCATCTCGCAGTCAAAGGATACAGGTTTCTGCGGTCCTTTTCCTGGTTGAGCAGGTGTCTCCTCAAACTGAAGCACAGCGGCCAGCCGCTTCGCTTCTGAAATCTTGAAGACGTGATGCTCTGCCTTGGTGCATCCCGCAGAGGTCCCTACGGTCTCATTGCAACAAGGAAAGTACGCATCGCTGCGACCAGTGATGTGATCTGTCGGCCTCTTGGGAGGCCGTATGAGCTTGCCTGGATGGTAGGTGCAACGGCCTCCGGTGGCCAAGGTACCGTCTTCACGACGACCTGGGAAGACTTGAAAACGTCCTCCACACCGATCACACTTTTCCCAGCCCTGAGCTGCCTCAATGCCCTTCTTGGCAGATTCTATTTCTTCCTGGCTGGGTACCTTTGTGACATATCCGAATTCTTCTTTACCTTTCAGGTCTGTCACAAGCCTTGCTGCTATTGCAATCTCTTCCTTTGCAGTCAGACCTGTTATAAGCTTTTCGGGCTTCTGGGGTATCTGCTTCGGCTCGATCTTATAGTATCTCGCGTTGAGATGTGCAATGACCTCCTTCTCCCAGTCCTCCGTGGCCATCTTTTGGAGCTTGACAATCCTGAGCTTGATAACGTTGGAATATACTTTAGGGTTGTCCCTTGCTACCTTCTCTTCCTCGTCCAGGGCCATGATTATCAGCTCGTCGGCAGACAGGACCAGAGCTGATTTCGAGTTGTCTTTGAGCTGTTTCATCTTTTCATTCAACGCAGACATTGCAGCATGTAGCTTGGTCAAGATCGACGACCGCACTGAATGAGGCGCTGGCGCTTTGCTGAGCATGCGCGGGTTGAGTGACTCCTTTGGAGCCTGCCTTGGAGGCAGCTTAGCTTGATTAGAAGCATTCTTGGATGACTCGCTGGAAGTGCTGGGGACGGCTTTAGGAACTTTCTTCGTCTCTGTGCTTGGTTGCGTGCGCGCAGGAGGCGGGGAGACGTTTCTGGTGATTGACTGAAGATTGCGGATTTCTCGACTTGGTGTCTGCTCGCCTGAGACTCGGTCTCTCGAAGTCTCATCGTGGTTACTCTGCTCTCTTCCTTTTTCTTTGCTGATTGAACTGGATGGTGACTTAGTCTGCTCCGTTCCGCTATCATTGTCTACCGCGATCTTTCTCCTCTTTGCTTCGGACACTTCGCGAAGGGGGCCATCTCTACCAGCAGTAGAACGTGGGGTTTGCTTCGCAGTGGTCGATTCAGAGTGACCAAGACTCGTGTCTTGGTGAGAAAAGATGCAAGTCAGAAGAGTGCAGTTGCTACCTTGAGGGCATGGAATAGCCTTGAACAGGCCAAGTGGAGTGAACATGACGCTCAACTGGTCCAGCAGTGAGAGAAGGATGAGAGGTGATTATGAAATAAAAACGTAATAGTAAATGCCCAGGGCTTGAATGAAGGCATGCAGGACAGCCGTGGCGGCTGTATAGCGGAGAGGCGAATCTCTGATTTGTCTGTGCCCAAAGCTCCACTGGGTGGCAGCCTTCGGTGAAGATAGTCTATCCAAGCGCCCGTTCAAAAGGTCCACTGCAGAAATAAAATAACACTAATGAGGCTTTTGACGCGGCAAGCGAGGCAACCCAGCTTTGAAGTTTGAACACAACTTTTTGCTTGCTTTTGCATGTGTCATGTCCTCTAGAGAATGGTTCGCTCCGGTCACGGGCTGCCGTCCTTCACCCTTATCAGGTGGAACGACCCTTGGGTAGATAAGGGACCTGGGTAGCCACCTGGACAGGAGGGGAAAGTTAGGTTATTGGAAGCGCGTTGCACAAAGTCTGTGTGTTTCCTTTACGGGGTGATACGCACAAGACACCCTGCCCCTCTTGGAAGGTAAGGTTTAGGCTCCACGCCCACAATCGTTTGTGTTCTCAGGGTATAAAGAGGATCTTTGCCTCCCAAATTCTGTCCTCGCGGATTCTTCTTCCAACCTCTTTGGTCTCCCGAGCGATTTCTCAGGATTCCCGGAGCTGTGATTGGCTGACAACGAAGACCGGCATCCCGTTGACTCTTATCGCACTCTCCCGAGCCGGGCGGAAGGCTCAGAGTGTAGAAAAAAAGCCCTTTGATAGCTTAGTAGAAGGGCTCAAGATCGGGTTTAGAGAGCTGCACTGGAAGGGGAAGGAAAAAAAAAATCAAAGAACTCTTTTGCCTCTCCCGCTGTTTTCCTCTGTCTGGGTGTTCGAAGCTTCTTCGCCCTGTGGGGATTATTTTTTTTGCAGCGATTGCCGCGCCAAGAGACTTTTTTTTGACACGCGCCAAGACTCCCGTGATCGTCAGGGCGGCCGGTGCAAACAGGACAAACGCCTGATAAGATCCACGTAGACAAAGGCGCACGTGAACGCGGCACCTGATTGGACGATAACGTCGTATTCCTATTAGATATATCTGGAGACGGGCCCAGGGGCCCAGGCAACCATCCACCACGGCGCTCCCTTTCGCGTTCTCGAGCTTTAATAAAAGCTCGATCTTCTTCAAAATTATGGACACAGAGATCAGTCCCCCGGCTGATCGTCAGCCCCGGGCGGATCATCTTTGCGTCCTCGTTCATGGGTAAGTATTGTATTGTTCTTGCACCCGCTATCTAGTGCGGCTGACCATGCTGGTCTCTCCTCTCTAGCCTTTGGGGAAATCCAACGCATCTTGATTATGTGGCATCTGCACTCCGGGAGAGATACGGCGAGGATCGCCTGTACATCCTCGCGGCTCAGCGGAATGCGGGCAGTTTCACGTATGATGGAATCGAACTCGGTGGGGAGCGACTGGCGCACGAAATTGAGGAGACACTAGAAAAACTCGCCGCTAGAGGGTATCAAATGAAGAAGTTGAGCATGGTCGGCTATTCCTTGGGAGGGTTGGTGGCCAGATACGCTTTGGGTCTCCTCCATGCCAAGGGATGGTTGGACAAACTCGAGCCTGTCACGTTTACCACGTTTGCGTCCCCCCATGTCGGAGTGAGATCACCGATCAAGGGATTTCCAAACCACATTTGGAATGTGCTTGGTGCCCGTACGCTGTCCATGTCCGGGCGACAGCTGTTTATGATCGATAAATTTCGAGATACGGGAAAGCCGTTGCTAAGCGTGTTGGCGGATCCAGACAGCATCTTCATCCGAGCCTTAGCCAAGTTCAAGAACCGGTCCGTCTACGCAAACATTGTCAATGACCGATCAACAGTGTTCTACACCACGGGAATATCCAAAGTCGATCCTTTCGTGGACCCCGAGAATACCAATTTCAACTACGTTAAGGGATACGAACCCGTCGTCATTGATCCCGATGTTTACGTCGTGCCCCCCAAAGAGGTGGAAGACACGCCTTCTGCCTGGACGGTTGCTGGCCGTCGATTTCAAAAATTCCTGGCCAAGCTTCCTTACGCAATCTTCTTTTTCATCTTCGTCCCGATCGCCTCCATGCTTTTCCTTCTGAACTCGGTAGTCCAGAATTTCCTCAGTCGACAGAGGATCAGGCTCCATGAGGAAGGCAAGACGGGCGTACTCTTTAGCAGTTACAGGGTACCTCTGATCGTGCAAGATGTCCGCGGTGCTGTGGAAGATGTCTTCGAGAGTGTCAATGCGTCACAGGATCAGGAGTATCTCTCCGATCCCGGTGATGATAAGACGAAGCAGCAAAAACGACTGAGGAGGCAAGAAAAGTTGGCAGATGAAAGCACGCCTCTCCTTCAGCAGACGGAGACTCGGGAAGACCACGACGTAGAGAATGACCGTTCCAAAGCCGACTCTACGACATCAGAACTCCCCCTTCTTGCCCTGACGCCAGCCCAGTTTGCCATCATAGACTCCCTCAACGCAGTGGGGTTCCGCAAATACCCGGTGTATATCCACAAGCATCGGCACAGCCATGCAGCCATCATCGTGCGAATGCCCAAGAAGGGGTTCGAAGAGGGTAAGATTGTGATCAAACATTGGCTCGACCACGAGTTCCAGATCTAAACAGGAGGACCCCGTCCGTCGCCCAATGATAGCTGTAGAGTTATACTGTGTTGTATGTGTGGAGGAGACTGGTACAGCCGGTACAGCCCAATACGTACGCAGCCTGAACGTGCCCGGTAGAGAGGATTCTTTTCTTCCTCTCTAGACGTTCCCGACTGCTCTGTCCCCAATAACAGTCACGGAACCTCATTCGACACATTCGGGAGTGGACCTCACTACCATCGTCCAGCATACCTTAGGTGGATGGATCGAGACCGGCCCAACCTTACCGAATGCTATCTGCGACGTTCCAGACTAACATCAACACGACTCGTCTGGAAGCAGAACACTATCTAATTGCAGCGCTATTACTGCAGGTACTGGTTTTACTTACAGCTGTACCTGTTAGTAGACTCTTCGAACTCTTTGAGCTTTTTGTCTTGGATTAAAATACCCAAACAAGTAATAAAAAGTTGAAACAGTTCATTTTTTTTTCACACTTCAGCTCATTTGTCTGATCATTTTCGTGCGTTGTTGTCCTATACTGTAGATAGTAGTAGTATTCGACGCCTGCCATTGTACAGTATGTATAGTACTGTACTTTGCACTCCGTACGGTGTACTACTGTAGGTACAGTACCTATGGGAAGTCCCTCATACTGGAAGTCATGTGATGCCTCATCCAATTTATTTAGCGACCCCGTGATTTTGCCCGATGATCCGATCAGGGGAGGTCGTTGAGAATCCAGGCCCTACGGCTGGAGTCTTTTAGACTGGAGACTAAATGGCAAGGCTGAAGTTTGAACGATGGTGATAGTCACAGGAAGATGAGAATCTAGGCCCCTAGGGACCACCCCAGAATCTACAGAGTACTCCGTAGGGAGATTTTCGTTCCAGACTTTCCAGCCATTAATTTCAGACCACCTGTTTTGTCCACTCATGGGTACGGAGTAATACTCTGCACATACATACAGTAGTGATTTGCTTTCTTTGCTTGCAGACGGCTGACACAACTACCTTATATAGTCGTGCACCAAATTGAACACATTATTGCACATTGTTTTGCGACTCTGGCACAAGGCAATTCTTCTCGGCGTGGCACGTGACTGCGGCCATATCTAATCTAATCGCTAGCCCCAATCGCTGACGTCCTACCAAAAGTGTTTCGACCGATGTTCGCTGATGGAGGCCATGAGATCGAGCATTGGTTCAACCCCAACATTGGAGTCAGTGACTCACCGTGATGGCAGATCCCGGTACATCTTCCACGAATAGTTCTCGGGGTAAAAGCCTTCCAATGACTACATAACTTCATTTTTTCTTCAACGAGCTAATGTGACTTGCGAGTAGGCCAGAATCGATCGCAGACCACAGTTCGCATGGCTGGCAACCAGCCATGTGCTACAGGGTCTCTGACGAGGGAGCAGCTTCCACAGGAGACGAGGAAATCTCGAGCATGCGATTCCTGCAGACGCATGAAAGTGCGTTGCGTCCCCTATGTCGCTGATCCGGACGGTCGTTGCAGGCGGTGCGCCAAAGCAGGAAGAAATTGTCTGTTCAGGAATCCATGGAGAAGGAGGACAAAAGAAAAGGTTGGTTTTTCCGTGCAGTCCTTCGAGGCTGCCACCTCGAAACCGCAGGTCAAGCAGATCGCCAAGCCGAATGATAATAAATCCCTAGACAGATACGGTCCATCATGTTGGCACTGATAGCGTAACCGAAGAGAATACTCCCTCCCTAAGAATAAGCGAACCACTCTCAGGGAGTGCCGTCGACCACCAAGGCGACCCAATGGGTGGTGGCCTTCAAGGACGGCCCTCACGGCGGCCCTCACGGATCAGGGCTTCTGTGCGCAACCGTCGACGTCTCAGTGGTGACGCTGAGGACGCTCGAGGCGATATATCGGAATATGTCCTCTCTCAGTTGCGGGCGGACGACAAGAATATGCCGGATTCACGTGGCGACCGGCTGAGCTTCCTTCACCCATATCAAATGCCAGGAGCCGGCTACCCGGGCTCACAAGAGCGCGCACACGTGTCGACCCGTGCACGCCTCAGATCGGTAGATGTTGATCGCTTTCGCAGGTTGCATGACCATGCAGACGTCATTGACCGCGGCATTATTTCGGAAGAGTTGGCGTACAGGATTTTCGATCACTACCTGAGTGAGATGGTGCCGCACATGCCAGCAGTTGTATTTGCTCCTGGTACAACCGCTGCTCAGATCCGGAAAGAGCGGCCTACGCTTTTCCTGTCTATCCTAAGCGTAGGCGCCGGTCATGTGCATCACGATATCCAGCGGACCCTGACAGAAGAGGTCATGCGAATATATGCGGATCGGATTATCTGTTCAGGAGAGAAGACGCTGGAGCTTGTTCAAGCGCTTCTAGTATCGACGATTTGGTACTCACCTCCGGAACGCTCTGAGGAGCTGAAATTTTTTGAATTAACCCACCTGGCTGCTTTGATAGCTATCGACATGGGTCTAGGGTCAAAGGCGAGAGCGTCAGAAGCCAAGCGGATCACCGTGGGGCGATGGAGGGATAGTTGCCGAAAACATCCCGCAGTTCCCCATCCTGCGAGTATCGAGGACTTGGTTGGGGTGCTATGTGATTTGTGGAAAGTATGTTTACTCGCAGCCTTTGAGTCGCGACTCTATCTAACTCCCATGAGTGCTGCCATGGGTCTCAGGTACCCGCCTTTGATCCGGTGGGGTCCGTTCATGGCTGAGTGCCTGGAGCAATTAGAGAGTTCAACCGAGTCATATCCTTCCGATAAACTTCTGTGTCAGTTTGTACGAAATCAACGCCTGATCGAAGAGATCGGTCAGCTGCTTGCAGTAGATGACCCTTTCTCGGTGGTGATGGTATCTGACCCCAAGGTACAATATGCATTGAGGGCATTTGAACACGAACTTGAACGCTGGAGTTCACAGATACCGGACGAGACCAGAACAGGTATGTCTGTGAATGCTGACGCAACGAAATTCATCCTGCTGATGTTTTGCAGAGACTCTTGAATTATCCAGACATGTTGCTAATCTATACATGCATGAATTCGCCACCTGCTCTTATCCCGACCAAGATGCCACAGCGTCAATCCAGACTGCCACCAACGCTAGCCTCACACCTCAAGAGAGAGAGACAGTGGTGCCTGTCGCACATATCGATGCGTTTTCCATCTGTCTGGACTCTATTGAGAAAATATTCACAACGTTTCGTTCCCTTGAAGTTGCAACAATTCGCTGCCTGCCGATAGTCCATTATGTCCGTCTCATCTACGCTTTCACTGTTCTTATCAATATGTATTTCTTGGTGGCCTCTTCGAGTAACAAGCTGAGTGAACTCTTCACGGAAGATGAAATTAGAGTTGAATATCATTTGGCCAGCTTGCAGGAGCTTTTCGCTCAAGTCGCCGAAAACGACAAGTCAAGACGAGCAGTCAAATTGCTCAGGGCGCTAGTGATGCTTGAGTCATGGTTTCACAAGCAGAAAAGAAGCTTTCACGGAAGTTCAAGTGTAAGCAGAGTGGTCAGCCCTATTACTTCTTCATCCAGCTTGTTGTCATGCCAGCCAGCTTATTGGGTTTTCCAGGCAGGAGAAACCCCTCGTCCATTTCAGCCCCAGTCACAACGTCAGGAACAACCTGAGCGGAGGCAGGCAGCGTCGCTTCATTCACCCTCTGAAGGCGATGCGCGTGACTGTGAACAGCAGCTGGTTGACAATGCTACCAGCTCTTCCAGTAGCGAGACTCAACAACCCAACATCCCTCGATTTCCTCGATCTCGTCAAGATCTGCGGCCCAATGATGATGTTCAAGGAACCGATGACGCAGACATGATAGAGAACTATGCTGATGTGGCAACACCAGGGATGGACCATTTTGGTTTATTATATCCTGACCAATTACCGTCTCAGCAGGAAATTGAGGCATATTTCAGAGATGATGGTTTCTTCGGTCTTACAGAAGGGCTATCGAGGGTCTTTGACGATTGAGTGTAGTGCAGAGTAATCCTTGCATGAACCTTATATCATCTTAGAGGATGGTCTTTCTTTCCGCTTAGAAGTCGTTCTTCGACTCAGACAAAGGGTTTCATCCGAGTTTCCCGTTATCGTCAACTCTTTAATTCGCTTCCTTCAAGTTGTTCCCGACCATACCTAAACACCCCAAACAAGTCGATGCCATCTAAAAATTGTCGGAAGAATGGTCTGCCATGGAATTTCACTACGCTTGTGAGTCTGCCACAGACATCGAACCCGCTGCTCGATTTGGAGTCTCTTAAACAAAAGAAAGAGACAATCAAAGTCATCTGCCCTAGTATGTACATGTATCTCAAGGAGGCATTCTCACTATGTATGCAGGAAGGTCAATACATATCGTACGGAAGCTACATATTGAAAAGGAACATTGCTTTAGAGGTTAGTGTAGGAAGGAAGGAAGAGGCATCTTCTTAGCCAAAAATCCGTGCACCTCCCAGGTGTAGTGCATGTAGTGCATGTAATATACTAGTCGGCAATACTCGGGTTCAATGCCACAGAGTTATATCACTCAACAATAGTAAATATTAGTAGTGCATTCTATAAAGAATTGTGGGCTCTATATGTCCCACTGAGGTAAGCTAGACAGCACTATCATCCTGTTTACATCCATTCCCTAGGAATCCTCTAGCAAATGACTTATATTTGGCTATAAATATGGATTTCCCGGTAGCTCAACTCCGACCCGACCGACCACCGGTCACCGACTGCCGACCCAGCCAGCCAACGACCGGTCCGACTGCTCATGGTTTCGTAATGCGTTCGTTTCTCTATACCAAGATATTTCTTTCTCGGCCTCTTAACAGATTTTCCTATGTAGTCACGAATGTACTAATGTATCGTTCTATAAGCTATCAATCAGCCTACTTATGATCTGCATCCAGTCAACCGAGCCATTCATTCACAGCTTAATGAATTCGTCGAACCAGCGAACTGCCTGCAGAAATGCCTGTTCTTTGGCGAACCTTTGCTCCGAGGCACTAAGATCGCAGCGAACCGCAAAACCATGCTCGGTCCCTGAGAAGAGGGTGATCTGATACGGAATAGTATCTTTCTGAGCGAGGATCGCCTCGCTCTCGTGGCGTTTCGAAGCAGGGAAAATAAAGTCCTTTTCTGGACCATAATCAATCAGCATCCTTCCACGTCAAAAACACGCCCGTTGGGAACTCAGATAGGTAGAATGGGGGAGGGTGTCATGTCATACCCGCTGCTGCAATACTCAGAGGCCCCTCGATTCCTCCGAGTTCATCTGGTTCCACCGAACTGGGATGTGCTATAAAGCCGGCATCGATGAAACCTTCTTTCAGGAACCGACAGACGTATTTGCCCCCAAAACAGTATCCAACGGCTCCGATATGTTTGCTACCCGGTAGTGGGCCACCACCGCGTAGCTCCTTGATCACGGCTTCAACAATCGGGTCGACCTCGGCAATCGTATGTCTCTGCAGCCATTTGAAGACATCGAAGGAGGAGACATCTTCGTAGTTGAGCGGTACCGCGTCTCCGTTAAAGAGATCCGGCATGACAGTAAAGTAGCCATTGGCGGCAAATTGATCAGCGATGCTAGGCAGGTTGTTAGCTCGTTTTTTTTTTGTTTCTTCTTGTTCAAGTCGACTCAGTTTCTGACAGTTGGGCATTGATGAATTCATGACCCATTACATCCGTGAGGATCAGAACGGCGTTCTCGGTGTTTCTGTCTTTTGGATAAGAGAAATACGTTGAGACTAGCAGTTTGGTCATTAGTTAGTTCGATATTTCGAGCGCTAGTATGGCAGCAGCTTACTATTGCCAATCTTCCCAATCTCGCCGACGGCTTTGCCTTCATGCCGAACGCCGACGGTGCAACATTGAGCTGCTGGGTGGGATGTCATCTTCACAGTAATAACCGGCGGAGACAAATGATCAGATGGACAAATAATGATCAGAATGGACGTTAGGTCCTGGTTGAAAGGACAGCAACAGGCAATCATAAAACCGACGGCATCAGCGCCTTTAAATCATCTTCAGGAGGAGTCTATTTCTCGGATTTAAGTATCAAGGGGCCGATAACTCCTGTCCAAGAATACACGCTCGGAATCTCGGCGTTGCAATACATGTACCTCGGCGTGATGAGACCGACCTTCAAAGAGAAATGAAGGACCAATCTATCTGCCCTAGTATTTGGGGGTGGGGGAAGGCAGGAGGCCTGAACGAACAGACATGCACCAGGGACAGGTCTCCTCCTATTGACCAGACCATCTGTAGCTACCTTGGTGGTCAGGAGTAGGGGCATGACCCGTGTAGTCTGATATTACTGTACTTGAAAGATATACAGACCAGCCTACGTTGTCACAGCACGCGGACACAGGGCTATTTCAATACAGAGTGGAGAAGAATTGCGAAACGAGTGTGGGAGCTCAGGATATCTGGCTCGAAAAGACCTAACTAAGATAAAATGAAGCATTTCTCAAGATTGGATTTCTTCCAACCACTTCGGATCAAGGTTCTCCACGCTCAAATAAGGGCACAAGTCCGCTCCGGGGGTCTTCTCCTGTCGAACGTGTCCTGGACCCATAAATCCCCACATGTTGTTCTTGTTACCGTACTCGATGTTGTAGTCCTCCCATCGGGGATTCGACAGCATTTCCATGTAATGTAAACTGCTCCCGGGATAGACGGCATACATCTTGCCGGTCTCGTTGTTCTTATACCAGCTCCGGCAGTCGTCTGAGAAGGATGTTCCTCGGAGAACATCCTGGCAGTGCCTGGCAAATGCGTCGGTGACATCCTGCTTGGGTGCCAGTGATTTGATGTTCTCTCGCTATAGTTTCTCAATCATCTTCACTGCGTACTTGCTGTTCGCGTCAAAGACGCCGAATGGTGCCCCATTTTGCACCGGGCTTGGTGGTCCGGTAAAGGCGACGAAGTTGGGCATGTCAGGGACCGTCAGACCGAAATAGGCCACCGGCTCGGTGTGCCACTTCTCCGCGAGAGAGACTCCGTTTCTGCCGATGATCGGGAAGCGAGGCTTGAACGAGGTGTCGAATCCAGTCGCACACACGATCGTGTCGACTTCGCGATGTATCCCGTCCCCACCCACGACCCCAGAAGGAGTAATCGCCACAACAGGCGTGAAATGAACGTCCACGTTTGCTTCTTAGACCGCTTTCATGTACGGATCGCCCGGCGTGATCCGTCTACAGCCGAAAGTCCGATTTGGAGTGAAACCTATGTATCCCACGGTAAGAAAACTGAGACGGTATCGAAGCGTGGATACATAGATATGTAAGCACCGCACCTTTGAGCAACCGTTCATCTTTGATGAATTTCGCCATCCTCTCCTTTGGTCTCTCCTCCGCCATTTTCTGGGCCTTACTTCCGTATAGGAAAAGGTCCCAGGCAGTGTTCAATTGACTCTCCAAGGACTTCGCGTGCTCCACCAGTTTCGCGGGGTCCTCTCGGAACATCCGTTTCTCCTCTTCTGTGTACACGTAGTCTTGAGAAAGGCCTTCAATAACAGGAGCAAACCATACTCCCTAACGTTGCAGTTAGAAAGGGAAACCTGTTTCCATAGGCCATCAACTTACTGTTCTGACAAACACGTCCATATGCTTGACATACGGCTGCATCGAAGGTACGATCTGGATCGAAGATGCGCCGGAGCCGATGACCGCGACTCTCTGGTTGCTCCATTGTTCTTCCCAATAATCCTCCGGCCATCTGGCCGTATGGATCAGTCGGCCCTGGAAGGAATCGAGGCCATTCACGTCGGGCCGTTTCCAGGTACTCAAGGTGCCTGTGGCATAGAGAAGAAGATGGCAATGATCTTCGAACTCGGTGTACCCGCCATCATCCGGAAAGGATTGGCGTAATTTCACCAGCCACTTGCCCTGTTCTTCCTGCCAGTAAGCCCCAATGACTTCGACGTTGAAACGCATGTACTTCCGCAAGTTGAATACTTTGCAGACACGGTCAAGATACTTCCATATATCTTCAGCTCTGGACAGAAAGCGCGGCCAATCCGGCTAGGTATAGGTATTGTGTTAGCTTTTCTTCCACAAGGTGAAAGGGGGATAAGAGGTGACAGGGGGTTTCTTACGTTGAGAGCAAAGTGACAGGAATATGAATGGCTAGGAACGTCACAGGCAACAACCGGGGTATCGGTTCATGAGCCAAGTTCCTCCAATATCCGGGTGCTTTTTGTAGACCGTATGTTCCACGTTTTCACAGCGCTTCTGGATATTGTATGCATTGAGGATGCCGGATACCCCAGCGCCTATTGTAATAACCTTGATTCTTCTGTTCGCCGGGTCATTGAGGATGACGTCTGGAACGTTAGGCCGCTCTGGTCGGCGACGGTCAAAAAGTGAAGGATCCATAACCGGTGTATTGGGCGACAACTGTTGACTGAAGGTAGATTGAACTCATCCTGAAGGTCGACGCGGATTTATATATCCTGCCCCCTAAAGGGATGATGTCAAACTCGGACCTCTGGCCAGCCGTTCTGTTACGTTACACCTTCCACTGATACTGGATACAAATGGATCCAACCCGATATCCACCCGTGTCGTTCACACTGGAACGAGACACGAATACGGACTTGCAGATCTTCACTTTGTATTACTGGTTCTACCGATCGTCTTTGGAGACTACACTTCGCAAGCTGTGGAAGACCATCGGCCTTCCAACGGTGTTAAGAGCCTCTTTGTCACCGCTGCAGATCTTCTCCTGGTTAACCCCAACCACCCTAACTAAGTTGGGGCTTTTCGGCCCATCAGTCTGGAATTAACGGATCCTCGCACGATTCTGCAGTCCGAATCCCGAGGTACATAGTACTTACCGAGAATTGTACAGATAGTGGAAGAATCGACGATTCACTGTTTGGAAATTGAAACTGCTGAGGCAGTCAGTAGACGTCGTCGGTGATCGGCAATCGCATCGGTGGTCGGTGGTCGGTGACACTCCGCCAACCGACTGACCTAATCTCCGACGGGAGCTTCCTAATTCGGCGACATAAAACCCTAAAATGACAACAAAATCAAATACAGATGCGCGGAAATTGAGGGTGTTTTATATTCTAGACTTGGCAAAGTCAAACCGTCCACAAGACGAATCGAGTAACAGCAAGTAAATTGGGAGCTACCTAGGTATATGGTGAAATGATGATACTTTACTAGTCAATGCTTTCAATGGTTAACATATCGTGCAAGTCGTCACTTGATAGGAATCACGGCCACGAAGTATTTTTTTTCTTTTTTTTTTCTGCAACTAGATCTAATCATCGGTCGAAACAGGGTCTACACAGCCAGCTAGCGCATGGAAACATGCAGTGGCTGAGGAACACCAGATGTGTCACAAGACGCAAACTTCCAATAACCAGCATTCCACCAAGAGAAGATATGGCGAATTGCCCACTTGACCGCAGCGGGAGCAGGAGGCCAATCCTTCCATAAACCGTCCTCATATGTGACGTCATGATTGAGAAAGAAGAAGGGGAGTGCACCCGTCCTCAACATCCTGCTCAAGGTCTGCTGGCCTTCTTGTTCCCATAGTTGACGCAGTTTGACACATTGCCCGTATTTGGAGAGCTCAAGAAGCGTGACAATCTCCTCCTCCAGATGGTCTTGGAGCTCTTGACCGAAGGAATCGATGATGGAACAGAGTCTTTCACCGGAGAAGACCTCCTCATTTCCTGTCAAGCTGAGGAGATATTCCTTGTAGGCCTCGACGCCCGATAGGAAAGCCCCTTCGAATTGCGCATTAGCCGACGGCCTATAAAAACTGAAATGCTGACTGACGTACGATGCTGCTCTCTATTGACATCCATGATTCCTTTCTCACCGACTGCTTCCTCGATCCATGGAAACAGGTTGTTTTCCTCTCCGTGATGGTGAGCTGAGACTCGACTCCCGTCAGACAGATTCGCAATTCGCAAATGACTTAGAAAGAAAGCCTTACCTTGAAGTACTTCATACCAACAGTGACAGTAACCAATGAAGTCCCTAAAATCCGACGATTTGACGTGTGGCGCTTGGAGATAGATTGTATTCAGTCCTCGTATGATGGAATTATGCACGATAGCCATTTCACTGGCCACTTCGACGCAATCATCGGTATACACCGAAGTCTGCACACTTTCATTAACCTAAACTGTCCCCTAACCAAATCACCATTGTATCCCATCTCATCACCTGGTCGTTTTGGTATTTGCATTTCGGAGTCTGGACAAGTCGGAATGGCCCTTCTGTCCAAGCGAGGCTGCTGGGCCGGGCTGGAGAAGCCATGACGAGGCAGTTTGAGCGGACGACAGTTAGAATGTAAAGACAGAACAATTGACTGTGGTATGGGTGTAACAATCCATAGGATGTTGAGCTTTTTTTTTTTGGTTCTATTTTGACTGTTCTCGTCGGACATCGGGACGTATTTGCGTCTTCTGTCATAAACTGCCGACACCGATCACCGACCCGACCACGGACCGACCACCGACTACGATAGTCATACCGACCGCTAACTACCGACTTGAGAGTACATAACTTCCGACAACTAACCACTGAAATTGAATTCAACGACTGTTCCATTCTATTACAAAATCCATGTCTATCCGTTTTGATCACTTATCCTCTAGGTCCTGACAAGTTCCCATGAGGCCCTCCTCCACTCGAGAGATTATTGGAATGTGGCGAGAATGCACTTAGCGAAGTTGATGCAGTTCTATTATTGCAGAGTCCTGAACTGAGACAGCTAAGCAGAAAGATATGAAAACGAAATTAAAAAAAAACGTGTGTGTGTGTAACAAAATGGAAGAGGGAAGAGAGAGGAACATAAGAGAATAGCGAAGAGCATTATGTAACAGAAATAGAAATATACATTTCTCAAGTCTATTTTTTTTTCAATCTTTCTGCATAATCTGCAATTTCAGCCCCTGACCGAAGAAAGGTCTTCGAGTACATTCAAAAAAGAAAATGGACGTTTCACGTACGTCGGCAACTCTTGGGCTGGTGGAAAATAGTGTCAGAGTGGAACTTCCGACAAAGTAGATGCTCAGCCATGACGGAATAAGAACAAAAAAAGCCTTTGTTTGATGACCCAGCAGAAACTTTGATAAATTTGCTCAATATATTTCTGTGGTTTCGATGTGGGTATAATCAGTCAGATTTGTAATCTGTTCAGCATTGAGGCGGAATTTCCGAAATAGTAGGCCAACCAACGCGGTGACTGAGAATGAAACTTCCTACTTTGGTCCAAAGTATATATATATATATCCGATGATGGAAGAAGTATCATGCTGTTGATCTGGGACCAGGCAATTAGAACCATCCAATCATATTCATGGAACAACTTCTGGTAATCTTAGGGATCACTGGAAACCAGGTGAATGAACTTTTCATGCCTCTAAGCACAAGAATCAGCATAAAACTGTCATACTTGACGTACTATATAGAGTATTCATTATAGATATATCAGTATATTCACAGTACTCTGCGTCACCTATGATATCCAAAAAGCAGCCAATACAGCCACCTCAGCCTTCATTTCTTAGTTGGAATCAAGCTCTGGGAGAAGGAAAAGACAGCGCCAGGGTTGATTACACACCCAATGTCTTGATTCAGTTCCAGGACCAGACCAGGTTTCTTTCTTTTTGGGAGGGATTGGAATCCTACCTATAGGTTACGGGGCTTTTGAATAAAGAGGACCGTTTCTTTATTCAATGTGGATACATGGACGGCAGATGTTGACCGGTGTGGTGAGAAAGTTGGTTCAAGACATTCTTTGTTCGTAGTTTCTGTCGATGCCGACATATTTCATATGTCGGTGTCTCGGGAGCTCGTTGTTTTCTGCATTGATTTAACTGTTGTAACAGCGCTTGCTCATTTGGATACCTCGTCCCTGGCATAGTACGGGTTGAAAAACCCTCTGCATAACGTGTATACTAATAGTCTGCTAAATTGGGTAGGAATACTAACTAACTAACTCAGTTCAATCTATTGGGATGATGGAAAAACTCGCAAATTGCAAATTGCCTGAAAGATGAACGAATGCTAACTAAGAACGAGAGATGCCAGTCCAAGACATGCTGATGCAGTTCCTTGCAGTGCGATTTACTCAGTTGACTCAGTTGACTGGGTTAACTCAGGCTTCCGACCATACACAACATAACTGACTATCAGTTAGTTAGATCTCAAGCAGGTAAAGTTATATATAGGGAGACTCCTGATCAGAGGAAGCAACTTACAAGTCAAACAGTCCATGGATCTTAGGATTTTTGACATCGTTCAGAGCTTCTGCTGCAAGAACCTCAACTTCCTCAGGTTTCCATGACTCAAATCTTGTCAACACAGCCATAGCAGCTGCCCTAAAGCCTGCTGTGGCCTGCAGTAGCATCCAAGTTCCAACTTTCTTCTGCAACTTAAGTCAGCAATAGTTATATCTAGGAAACTGGCTTCACATAAATAATATGGATCTTTGGGCCAGGCTCCCATTGGCACATAATACTTCTTCACATGGACATCCACAAACCCTGCTTCACGGAACCATTCTTCGAGGTATGGACCTGGTCTTGTAGGATATCCTGCTTTTTCAAAAGCATTGATAAATTCCACATAATACCTCTCAAGTGCTGTGCCCTTAAGAGATCCATCCTCAGACCTCACCTGTACATCCCAATCCTGAAATTCTACCCAGCCACCAGGCTTCTTCGTACAGCTAATAATCAGGTTAGTATAGCCTCATCTAAAGCTAAATAGATAAGCAGCCTTACTTGAAACACTGCTTTAACAACTTTCTGAAATCCTTGATAGAGTAACAAAGATAACGAGCATGGATAAAGTCAAATGGATTATTCTCATATGTCCATTCAGATTCAATGTCATCGACAATGAATCTCAAGTTTGGCGGAACCCTATAATCTATTAATATCCATTATGCAGAGGGGAGTGCTTACTAACATAGATGGTTGAGTAGGACTCAGATCGTTACCAATAACCTCAGCAGAAGGGTACTCATCAGCTGCAATATATGAGTTTCCAGAAAATATATGCATCTCATCAAATAGCTTACCAAAGTCAATTGCCCAAACCCCGGTCCCAGTAGCAATGTCAATGACTCGCTGTGGCGATGGTCCCAATAGGTGTAAGAAATAGTTTCCTCCCCATGATTGTTAGCATCGTCTCATGCATCATATCTAAGCGATCAGCCTCATCCTCATCATTGGGGAGGAGGTAACCTTGAAGTTTGTTAGTTAGACAGTATTCTTTTAGTCTTTCAAGAATGGAATACTTACTGCCATCGCGGTAAGCATGGTAACGCCTGCCATTCTCATGGCGGTAATTCACCACTGAAGAGGTTAAAGACGCGCTGTAGGTTGAGCTGGTATATCTACTTAGTTGTATGACTACAATAAGGGTAGAAGTCTGTCACTCACATCTCATTTCCATAAGTAGAATTGTTATCAGGAGCCTAAGATCCCATTAGAAACCACCATTGTTATGGAATATATCGGACTTTTACAAACCTGAAGATCCTGAACATGATGATTGTCTTGTCCAGTAGGCTCGATCTTGTTCATTTTGTGCTGCAGGTTCGTTCTGTTCATTTTGCGCTGCAGGCTCACTCTGTTCTGTGGATTCTGCCATTGTCAAGTATTGGCAATGTGCAAGATACAGTATGAAGAAAAGCTTTCTGACAGCGCAGAGTCAGTAGGGCAATGAAAGTCAATTAGGCAAATGCACAAATGCAATTGTGGGATTTTAAGAAAGAGCGCGCAGTGGTTGCAGTACTCCTCTTTATGAGCAAAGTGCCTGCCTTCAAGTCTTAGGTGGGCACAATCAGCTTCCTGTAGACAAGTTGTTCAATGACAGCAACGGCCGTGATAAATGCAGTTAAACTGCGTTAGTGTCAGAAAAGGTCAAGGGTATTTATATGCACATAACCGAAAATGGAAACAAGCTTAAAAACGGGCGTACTTCCGACTGGTCAAGGAACATCTGACGTTGAAAGACAAATTTTTAAAATTATGTCACTAAGGCATGACTGAGCCAGGGTATGAACTTTTTGGGTGGCTTCTCCGATGTCAGCAGGAAGAGAGTACTCCGTACAGAGTACTAAGCTAAGAATTGTTGTCATGGCATGGAAAATTCTCTGACATCCGATAGGTACGTACTGTAGGTCCTTTGGTGGATATGGAAAATAGCCGGATAATGACAGGCCCCAAAGTTTCATTAAAAGATTGTACAGGATCTGATCCGAGTTTAGTTCCTGGTGCCTTCTCTGTCGCTTTTTTCGGGCGTCCTTCTTGATTGACGCTTGTATGATGTTCATCCTTGCCGGCGTATGGGCTCGGGGTCACACGTTTCACTCGTCTGATCCATATTTTTGAGCTGTTTGCCGTGTCTGTCACGATTTTTCTGGCCGGGGATGCTTCTATCTGCATAGGCGGGCTGAGGAAGTGCCGTCGAATCTGTGGAGAGAGATCGAGATGGTTCCTTACTCTGTGTCTCTGCTCGACCCTTACTGTTGCAGCGACATGCGTCTGCTGGAAGAGAAAACATTATTGCATGTCTGCCGTCTGGGGCTGTCCCGACTCACCCTGGGAATTATCACGCGAAGGCCTATTGTCTTCTTTGGAATTATCTTCTTTGGAAACCAACTCATCTGTAGCCACTGCAGTCACGTGGCTCATAGACAATTGAGGGACTGAAAGGCTGCCTCGCCGCTCTGGACACCCATTGTCCTGTAGACTGAGGAACAGCGTGTCTGGGCTTGGTAGTGACTCTATTCAGACAGTGCTATTTCCATCGTAGGAGACATCCTCCGCAACATGATTCGCCGCATCGTCTATTCTCTGGGTAACGTAGGGAATGCACTTGGCTCTGCAGCGCGCGCGATCCTCATTAACGTTTTCCCGAAGAGATGGATCAATGCAATCAATCGCATCAGAGGAAATAGAGCTTATTGGCGTGTCCGCGACTCCCTCTCCTTCAGTGACAACATCCTCGATCGCGCTGCCAGAGGTGGAAATTGGTGATGTTGGTGCCATATACCCTGAAACTCTTGGACATCCAATGTAGGAGCCAGGCGTGAAGCGGTAGAAAAGGGAAGACCCTGCCGCCTCTCCCTGTCACTGACTCCTTCTAGGATAGCAGTCGTCAGGTGGAGCGGTATTATGGACGGTTCGGGATGTGGTGTTGCCTTTGGGAAGGTCTCATAGACAAATTTATATGTAGCGGGCGCCTTTTCCTGATCAACCCGACGCTTGATGTTGGTTTTGTGAGACCGAGTATTAGCAGCACACTCTTCTGAGAGCAAGGCAAAAGGCACGCAGTGGATGTCGCATAGATGGTAAAGCAAGTCCATTCTGGAATCGAACATACTCTTGCAGCGACAATCGGGACAAGGAATCGCCTTATAATCACTGCTGTCGTCAGTGTACCTCGCCAGGTATTCACGGATGCACCTGTCTAAATGGATTTTCCATAGCTGCTAATTTTCCCAGTGACGCATGCATTCTGAAGCCAACTTGTCGCTAAAAAGACAGACCGGGCAGTATCCGGGGGAAGCGAGAGTGTGACGAAAGTTGAGAGGATTGCATTGAATGGGAAGCAAGTCGGGGCACCACGATGGAGTTTGCAGTGCTGCTCCCACTGATCACTCCCAGTGATCCATTCATCGCATATGAAGCACAGCTCTGCAAAACCATATTACTTCCTTAGACAGCTTTCGTAACATTGATACATGTGGGACCACCTGTTTGCTGGCTTATACTGTAACACGGCTCTTGTCGTCAGTATCGGGAATCTTCTCAGGATAAACGCAAATAGTTCCATCTTCCCGTTGTTACCTTAACTGTCGAAAGCATCAGTGAGAAGAATGAAAAACAACAAACATACCTTTCCATCTTTCTCGCACAGCTATTCACTGGACAACGCCCTTCCTTAGGCACCAGGCTAGGGCAGTATGCCACCTTGGGAGCTCCCTTACAAGGCTGGATCATGTCCTGAAGGACACTGCGGCCAATCTCACTTCAGAGAGGCACATCAAGGAAAAGATTTGTTGCTAGACGGTCTCGCGGCAGATCCAGCCGGCGAATTCGGTCAAAATGCATAGACTTCGAACTGGCATCCTTCGAGTCAGGTCTTGGCTTCCGAGCTCGGTTTGTTTGCCATTCCTTCAGCTCTGCCCTCAGTTAATTGATCAAATTTTAATTAATTGCACGATAACTAAACCCTGTTAAGACAATTGAATCAGCTGGGATAGGGCTGCGCCGTGCTCCGTACACTACTGTATTGCTGTTCTCGTTGGGTCCCCACGTGTTGGTTCCTGGGGATCTCTCCCTACCCAGACTCGTCGCGAGTTCATTCATTCGCTGGAAACGCCATGGGAGTCAGGACCCTTGTCGATGATCATTTCCTGTTCCTACTCCAGACAGAATACCTGGTATTTATTGCTCCACATCATACGAAGTTTCGTGTCTAATCGTTGCGAGTGGGTCGATTGCTTTCATCTTTCCGATTTACTCCAAGGTAAGTAATTACTACATGACAGTCGAAAAATAATTGACAGGAAAAATGAATGAGGATTCTGACTGCTAATAACAGGTGGTCACACGTAAGCAGCGGCATACTTCACTGTACCTGGCGGATGTTGCTGCAGACAAGATGATCGAAAAGTCAAATCTAGGATAGAGAAAGAAAAAAAAACGATCTAAATAGTGAAATATAAAACTATCTAGAATATACATGATGGCAGAATATTGAGGAGTCAGCTCGCATTGCACCAGATCCTAGGATGTCAAGTTATCTGAGATCATCGATTGTACATACAGTAATATACACAATACTCATATCCTCCATTATCATTCAGCAAGTCATCAAAAAAAAATTTACAACTCCAAGCAACGCAAACTCAATTAAACCCAGACCATTGTGGAGAATGGCAAGCATTCTCTGCCTGATCGCGGACGATTTTCGCCATATTCCATCCCGATTGATATCTCGTCCCTTCTGGGCCGGGCAAGCGCCTCTCGCCCAACCGATACGAGAACGAAAATGCGCATGTTTGCTGCGAAGAAGAAGATACGTGGACGTACTGAAAGCATCGAGGATGCTCGTCACACGCTTTCGCGCATTGTTCGAACGACTGGTGGGCCTCCTTTTGCACGGGGGTCATCTCGTCAGGCGGCAGTTGACGATCCCCATGGACAACTTCCGGCGATCGGAAGAATAGATCCTCGGAAAAGTTGTACCAGTCGTCTTCTCGCGAGGAGGATGGCAGGTCCCGGCCCATGAAGTACTCGTACATATCTGCTATGAGGAGAGGTTTCTACTATCCATCAGTTTCTGAGTTGAAGGTACACTTCAGGAGAGGGAATGACCAACTGTAAGATCCGTTCGCTGCTGCTCAAATCGCCAGATGGAATCCACATCGACTGGAGTGACATGGTGCATCGTAATCAGGGGCTGGCACCAGTACCTCTCCCCAAGGTACCGTCCAGGCCCGAAGCGAAGCGTATTTTGCTTCTCTCCCTGAAGCATGGGCTTGTAGAGCCCTAGAGAAATCCCTTTCTCTTGGAGGGCTTTCATGAGTGTGTAATCGCCGTATATCTCATTCTGGACGATCCTGTCGTATCGCGCGGTGATATCTGGGTCCTCATCGAGGACTCGCGACATGGTCTCCCGAGACAGAATGATCCCACTACCTCCGTGGGCGAACGCCTCGTTGTTGAAGTATGTCTGCGAACCGAGATACAGTGGCTCCGACGGATCCAGTCGTTCCAACCACAGCATCAGGTTGGTCCACATGAGGTACGTATCATCCTCCACAAAGGCATACCAATCATGGTGTGGTCGCATCGTCCACGTCTTCTTGAGCATGTGGATGAATTTGAATCGGTCCAATTTCCACGCCGCGTCGCGGCTGGTTTCACAGAGGGTCCGCACATCTTGGCCAGATTTCTGATAGTCTTGCAATGTGCGGTAATAGTCAAACTCGGGACCGTTCTTGATGTCTTCGGTCACATTATCCAACACATCGTAGACTCGATAGGGCCCCAGGGTTTGTGCCAGGTCCGAGAAGATGAGGGGGTCCCTGGCACACCGCAGTGCGGTGAGGAGTTGGATGGGCAGCTTATCATAGATCACATTGGCACCCGTCTTGACGATAATGAGCGTGTTGGCTGCATGGGGAAATGCATCGCATCGACGGTCACCGTCTGATTGGGATGCGGGCGACGGCTGGTCTGGCAGTGGTGGAAGCTTCACACGCCGGCTCCCAGTCAGGTTCAGAAACAAAACGCAAAGAAAAATAAGGAAGAAAGCGAGAGCGGTACTCAGTAGGATGCGAGAGACAGTGGGTAAACGACTACGGTGTTGCATAATTACGAGTGTCACCTCCAGATCGCAATATCCGCCTCCATGGGGTGAAAATCGGATAATATACTCCGTAGGAATCCATGCAGTAGAGCGCTTCCTTCGTTTAGCTTATTATTCACCTCAGAGATAAAGAATAAATCATAAATAACACCCCTCCATCTGGTAATTGGTCCGGCTACGGCGGCACCGGCATAATAATCCAGGCGCTTAGCAGGCGCTGGTTGTTTGCGGCGCAGCCTGTCGAAGCCCGCTACTAATGAGACTTCTAAAGGACTACTCCGTAATGCCCCTGTCTCTATGGAGTCAGATCCCGGGAATAAGGCGCCCATCCCTCTATGAATTGATTGACAAACTTGGATATAAGGCTCTCAAATACCTGGTCATCGCTCCCTCATGTTTGAAAGTGCTGACGCATGACCACTAGGCTTCCACTCTACTTAGAGTGTATCGGATTGATGTCTCTTCAGAGGAAACAAGAATATTGTGTAGCGTCCCAGCTTCCTATCAAGGTCTGTTGCATTTGTCCATGGCTATCGCACGAGGCTGTGGACTGGAGTTTGCGCTAAAGCATCCATGTCGATACTAAAGTACGGAATACTGAAGCACGGATATTGGCGAGAGAGTCTTATCAAGGCACTGACTGCAGCACTTAACACCCAATCTACTCCGTATATTGGTGTTGCATCTATATTTAGCATAGAAACTCTAGAGTTATTGCTGAATAATCGTTCTCAAACTTACAATCGCGAGTCATGCAATATGGCAACCAACAGGGCTCGTTTCGTTTTCGGTGGGGACCCCATTAAAGCAAGTATCTTTCCTCATGTTCTATTCAGAAGGCTGTGGGTGTTCGTCTTTGGTTGTGTTGCTTTTCTCCCCTATGCCTTCCGTTCTTTCGTTCTGATTCCAGCATCTGACACATCATCATGGTTCACTGCCGTTGGAGAGGTCTCCTGCTGTCATCAATCTGGTCTTTGCTGTGGACGGCGAGCGAGCAGGCTGCCTTTCAGTTCGTCAATCCTCCGGCGCAAGACGCCATCACGGACAATCCGGTGTATACTGTCGGATCGTACTTGAATATTCAATGGGTCTCGAGTGAGGATGATTTTCTTGCGATGAGAATGGTCCACCAGCTCTCGACGGTGGATGAATACATCTATGTTTTTGGTGAGTTGCTCTACATTTTATACCCACTGATCTGAGTTATTCTCACTAATACATGTTTCCTCTAGAAAATGTATCCGGTCTGTCGGCGTTCTCATGGCAAATTCAACTTGGAACTATGAACCTCTCGATCACACCGGAGTTCTTCCTTGATATCTTCATCCAGGGGCAAACAACTCCCTCCGCATGGAGCCATAATTTCAATCTCACTGAAAGTGCGAGCACCTCGACGAGCACAACCCCTACGACTACCTCCTCTTCCTCCACCACGTCGACAACACTTCCCGCGACAACGACTTCAAGTGGCTCCGATTTCGCCACTTCTTCTTCTTCCTCTCCACCGGTGATCCAGAACGACGGCTTGAGCACAGGAGCCAAAGTCGGCATTGGCGTCGGCGTTGGAGTGACCGTCACCATCATCGCAAGTCTCGCGGCAGGGCTATTCTTCATCGCCCGATATCGGAAACGAAAGAACACCGTCGAGACCTCTCAAAACCCCGTGAACAACACGAGGTACTACCCTGTAACACCACCGCCTTACAAACCACCACCGCAGGTATCGCAAGGACCTCCCCAGGATTCAATACCCGAATTACCCGGGGAAGATCCGACGCCGCATGAGATGCCGCATGATTCCCGGTTGTAAGAGTAAACAGACTCCTTAGGAATTCTTCTCTATTGATTATATTTATGCTGTTTGGTCATTTCTCATAATGATATCATGTATTTGTACCGTACATACATACATGCACACGACTCTCCGGATGCTGGTCTAATGAGTGATCAACGACAATTTTTGGGTATTATATTATATCACGTGCCGCACAAAGCGTCGACGTACGCAATTTGAATGATCATGAAAGACTAAATTGATTTACGGGTTAACATCAAGAAGGAGAAGATGAGGAAAGATCGCAAATAGATGCTAGGTCTTCCCCCCCCCAACCAAATCGACGGCTTTCCACCACCTGCTTTCTTAACCGTAGAAAACGCTCTATGTAATTAAATGCGGCAGTTTTTTTTTCTTCATATAATTTTATAAATACATAGAAATTGATGTTTGTGCTATGAGCCTACGGTAGTCTACTTCTTTCGATGCTATGCTGCGAAGGAATTAGGTAGGCAGGTAGGTAGATAGATAGAAAAGAAGTCTGAAAACAATCACAAACTGTACTCTTTTCAAGCCAGTGCGTTTACAGAAACGAAGGAAGCTTGGTATCCATTTGCGGCAGAGAACAAGCCCCCGGCTGTGTGTGTGCACTTACTTAGCAAGGATAGATAGATGGATAGATAGATCAATCTATTCCGTACATTACCTTGTGAGATTAATTAATTAACTAATTCTCCCAGCATGGGCTGACAAAGTTAGTTCTTCATATAGAATAGATTCCGCTATCGCTAGTGTGAAATCAATCGTTATTAATCGATTGTAAATGTGATTCCGAAAAATTTCTCTGATTTGATTAGGGGAGCGCCCTTGACGACAACAGTGGAGGTTAGGTAGTTGATTATGATTATGCCAGTTATCACGTAGCACATGTCCAGTCCAGCAGTGACTGAGTAGCAGCACAATGACGTCAGGATCATTCATCGATATAGTGTAATCAAAAACTTCTTCACGCTCACGTGTGGTACTGTTGTACACAGGAAGAAAAAGCACATCGGATTCTGATTCCGGTAATCCTGGTTCTATTCCAGGCAGGGGCTTTCATTTCATATCTACATACACTTTTTTTGTATGTAGCGCTGAAGATGGATTAAAAAAAAGAATTTATGGACATCCCTCAATAAAAAGCAGCTCTGTAGTGTAATCACAGGCAATTGAGCTTCTCACAATTGAAATAGCGATCGATGAAATGAAGAGATATATCCATCTGCGGATCTCTTTTTTGCCTGAGCGTGCGTTTGTGGTATTTAAAGATGGATCTTTAGATTCGTAAAACAGACATGCAGGCAGAACGTAACACATTGAAACCCTTTCTTTCAAGAAGAAAAAGAGACATCTAAAAGGCCTCACGTCTCAGGTCTATCGTCATCATCGTAAGTGAGAAGGGTAAAAGACACAAGAGTTACTGGGATAACGGAGGATAGATATAGTTGAGGACAGATGAAGGCATGTGACAAGTTGCAAGACAGGACGGTCAACGCCCTCAGAATATAACAGGAGAAGCGGCACTGACGGGTTCTACGTCGGTGGTTCCATAAATGACGGGAAAATGGGATATCTCAGCAGAATGGAAGTAAGGGAGAATCATGGCTGCAAGATGAAGTCGAAAGGTGCGGGTGAAAGTTCGTCTATAGCAGCGGTGTGATAAGATATTGAAGAGAAGAGCATGGAAATATTGATGCAACTCAAGGGGTATCAGTCTAACACCGCAGACTCGTCGGCATGCTCTTGGACCGCCTTGGCAAACTCGCGCTGCATAGCCCACTTGACCGCTTCCAAGACGTTGTCACAGATCTTCTTGGGCGGGAAACGAGGGATCGTGCCCTCCTGGAAGACACCCGTCTTCACGAGAATCGAATACCAAGTGGCGTCGCCACTGGCCTCGGACTCGTTGAACTCGTTGGTGCCGCGAATGTCGGACTCAGGCGTATCGCCAACAAAGTACACGGTATCTGGGGCCCGGTTGATGCCGTAGTTGTCCTTGCGCCACTGACGGAGCAGTCGAGTGGCAAACTCGAACGTCCCCAGCTGGGGCTTGCCAAAAGCGATGGTCGTCAGCTCCTTACCAGTGACAGCCTTGTAGAGCGCCTCCAGGGATGTCCGGAGCGCGCCCATTCCGATTCGGGTGTGCGGGTGCGACGTAGACCAGACGAGGTCGTTGTGCGAGAAGTAGACGGGAGGGCCCTCCTGGAAGGTCTCCGAGCGGGTGCCGAGCCGCCCATTCTTGGACATGAGAAGGTCGAGAATGATCTGCTGGTCACCCGCCCAGTCGCGACTGTCGGCGAAGACGAAAATGGCCTCGATATTGATCTTGCTGAAGTCCCGATCGCGCGAGTTGCGATATTCCTCCTCCGTCAGCTTGCGGAACGGGGTGGTATCCTTATTCGCCTTGATGATGTCCCCAGGGGTGACGACGTCCTTGAAGCCGTAGCCTTCTGCGACAATCCGGCACTTCTCACCCTCACCACCGACGACAAGGACGGTGTTGTATTTCTCCGCCATTTCTCGCATGGGCGTGTGGCCGCAGATGAACTGTCCGGGAGAGACCTCCAGCTCTAGTTGACGGCTGAGCTCGAGGCAGCGCTCCTCTTCCGTCTTTCCACCGCCGTTGGTGACGAAGATATATGGTCTAAGAAGGGTTAGTAAAGGTCCCAGTTTGTTGCCGTCCAATCCATGGTTCCTTACACTTTGATTCCGAACTCGTTCTGGCCGTTCAGCATCTTCATGGCTTCGATGGCCTCGGGGATAGCTTGGCCTCCACGAATGAGGACGCCGTCGATATCAAACGCGAAGGCATACTTATCCGTCGTCGTCGTCGTCGTCGTCGTCGTCGTCGTCGTCGTGACGGGTCTGATGACAGGAGAACCGGTCCGAGGACTCGCCTCTTCTGATGAGGGCGTCTCATCGAGATGGACTTTGGCCATCTCCAGGGACTGAGCTGTCTCGAAGGCATCGCTGGCGGCCATCAGATGCTTTGGAGGAACGACGACCGTCGGTCCGCTGTAGAGGTCCGCCCGGGAGGCGTTGATACTCGAGAGCCGGCGAGTCCGTTGTTGGGACTCGTCTCCGGGGACGAGGTTCTCGGTCGTAGCCATGGTGTTGCAGGTCGAGGTAGGGATTGCAGGCCAGTATTCTGTGTAGTAAGCGGAGTAAAAGGTGACAAAGGGACGACCGAACAAGCGACAGTCCCAGAGATGATGAAGATAATAATGCTTGAAAGGATTCACTTCCGATGTGAATCTTCAAGCTGGGCTCAGGAAGATCGAACCAGCGTCTTCAACGGTGGGGAAGGATGTAGGACTCATTATATATCCCTGCCTGCCAGGAGACCCAGGAACACGGTTGGATCCATGGACCAGCCATCCCATTCCGGTGGTTGCTATGGGTGAAGCGTTGCAGTCAGATTGACATCCATCTCGCACGGCGCGTCGCAAGTTGCCAACAGGGAGATCTCAACTGAAGTCAACTTGTCAAGCCGTCTGCTTCAGGCTCCACCTCGTGGGTCGCAGTGCTCCTCGTCGACCGATCACGACGTTCTTGTTGCGTCGGGGAGTGGATCCGTTGCGGAACTCCAACAGTGGTAGCGTCAATGAATCCCAGTACCTCGTCCACCAATGCATCGACCGTCTCTGCCACCGTCGCTGTTCTTGCAGATTCGCAATCCGACATAAATATCGTAGCGCGACAGGGGTTCAGCAGGAGAACAAAGAGAGAGAGAGAGAAAAAAAAAGAGAGTGGACCTAAGGTACGGGTCCGTACCGAAGAGACGTCTATGCTGGACGGCGGAAACCGGGATTCTTGGTAGAGAGTGGGTTTACCATGACAGCGGCTGGGGTTCGGTGAGCCTTCCCAAGCTAGCGTCTGAGCTTGCTCCAAAACGTAGATAATCGTAATAATAATCCATATTACGGTGTTTCAGCGCGCGGTCATTAGAAATTTTTGCAGAGGCAAATATTATTCTAGAGAATCGAAAGTGGACGCTGAAGTGACGGCAAACCGGTAAACAGAGGCAGAGTTCCTGAACCGGGACGCTATCAAACGTCAGCCTCGTTCCCGATAAGGCCGGGAATCATCGTCTATCGTATCGTATTATGATAGAAGCCCCGCTGCAAGCGTCTGTTCTCGTCCATCTCGTCCAGTCATTGAGCCACTACCTCGATTCTTGAGACGCCGTCACAACCTTGGCAGGTGCGGTGTGGCTCACTGGGGCTGATTGCTGTGCTTGGCGCCTTCCCTTCGAGGATGATTGTCTGTGCCTGCCTTACGGAGTATGGAGTACTGGACGCAGACTGGGTGCGATGACGTCATCACTGCTGCAGCCTGGGGCAGCAACACCGCCATATCGACCCCGCTACGGAGTAGAGCACTCCACATTCCCCAGAACAGACACTGCACAAGCAAGAAGACTGAGAGTACACTATCACCGCCAGTACTTCTGACGGCAATGTATGGACTATTGTACAAACAGTAGTAGTATCATATCAACTCGTCGACAGCCACACGACGCTGCACGAGCAAGCAGCACCAATCAGCCACAACCCTCCTGTACCCTAGTCCGTTTCATAGTCTCCACAGTAATAACAGACAATAAAATAAACTCGGCATCATTTTCGACGAATTAGCAATGAACAATTAGATCCGATAATAATGCTAGCTCTAGGCAATAAAAGTAAACTATGGTTCCGAGATTTTAGTATGACGATCGCGTCTTTTTTTCTCCTATCAGGTTGAGTATTTGACTGCATTAATTTAATGACCAGACAATAACAATAAGAAACAGAATAATAATGCATGCACTCACCCAATTCGGATTTTAACCTGTGCTCGCCCTGTATAATCCAGGACGAGTCCACAATGATCCGCACGGGGAAATGATCCCTTCTCCCATCAATTCATGCGTACCGTATTTTGACATCGAAGAAGAAGACCCATGTTTTTTTTTTCCCTGATTTTGTTTGTCTGTCGGTTCTGAACTTCTGATATCATCCGTGATATGTCTATCTCTCTCTCTATCCGGGTTGGACCATTTATTGCCTCACGTAGATCCCTACTCTACTACGTCCAAATTGCGGTGTTTGCAGATGGTCTGAGGGATTTTATTCTTCTATTCTTCTTTTTTTTTATAGCGCATTCCTTGGTTGACTACATATCTCTCATGTTGCAAACTTGCAATGTTGATCAGTTCTGCCTCTGTGGAAAGCGACATGGCCAACCAATGTGGTTTTTTGTTGATCGTCTTGCTTTCGTCTCCACCCGCTCAGTTCAGCTCGACTCATCTCAGCTCCTGCCTCAGGCTTGTACTGATCAACAGAGAGAAGCGAGAGCCAATAGGACAAGTGGCACAGGCCATGCATGCAACATGCAGCAACATGCAACATAGGTTACACAACAGTCTAGAGATAGCACTGACAGGCAGAAATAGAGAAAAATGGCATCATCCTGCAGTCAAGCATACCGAGTCTGCGGAAGAGGGTGAGGTAGCAGTTGAGATCTATTTTCCTAGGAGTCAGGCGATGAGGCATATATATATATACTGGACTAATGGTACAGCTGGCCAAAAGATACATAGCTTATATTACAGTACAGTAAATAGAACAGTATAGCTAGATAGTATTGTACATATATGCATCACATCAACCCAAGTCTGGAAAACAGTGCCTGTCATGTCAATGAAATAAATCACAGTACCCTCGAGAATCTTTAACGATAGAACGACCGACAAAATGAAACAGTCTAGTATAATGAGACATGGACAGTCACGTATGTAATGTCTTGTAAATAGAAAAGGAAAGCGAGAGAAGTACACGAAGGGAAGTATGTATGTATGTATGTACATACGTATGTACAGACAGGCAGGGTATCGTCGGAAAAGAAGAATAAGAAGAAAAAAAAAAGGCAAAGTAGCGCATGCAGCAACTTGCATCAGTCAAGAACTTGGATCCAGTCGCCAGGACCAATTTCTGTCTTTCCGCCTGACCAATCAATCCACACTGAGAAAGAGGTCCGCACCCCTCCTCGACGGTGTAATATTATGCCCTCGAGGTGATTCTGGTCTCTCTTTCTCTTTGCCTGGATTGGGAGGGGTCCTGGACATATCTGTGTTGACCGGTTGCTTCCGTTCCCCTCCTTCGTCAGTAGTAATTACCTCCTGGACGATTCTCCATTTCGGCCGCCTGCCCTCATATTCGGCGGTGAGATTGCGCTGGCTTGCATTTCTGAACTCGGTCTCCATCTTATCCGCTATTGTATCCCCACGCCGTTTCGCCAGCAGACTGCTCGCCGGGCTACTCGAGCGTGATCGGGAAGAAGTCTCACCCAAGAAAATAGGGATCTGGCTAACCTCCTGCTCCGATGGACGGCCTCGAGAAGTTGCGTCTGCAGCCGGATTCATCCTGTTCTCGTAGCGTTTCGCGGCTCTAGGCGCCGGTATGACCTCCGCATCCCGACTGATGGACGCGGAACGGGGCATTTTGGGATACTTGACCAGCGAGTTCCCATTCGGATATGGCAATAACCGTCCCGTCGCTTGGTTTGTGTCAAAAGGAGTCGAATTCTCTTTAACAGGACTCAGTTGCTTTGGGGGCGGAAGGTTCCAGTCTGCAAGCATTCCATCGTCATCTTCAGTGTCAACGCTTTCAAAGCTTGTATCTGAATTCTCGGAATTGCGGCTGGTCGAACGCCGATTAAAAGAGGAGCGACGCCCTCCAATACGAGACAAGCCTCGTCCGAAACTTCTTCGGTTTCTGTCGCGAGAGAGTTGGCTCCCCTGAACGGGCCAGTCGCCGGATGGTGCAAGTACAGGATAACGATCGCGTCCGCCGTTTGCGTCGGACGACTTGTTTTGCTGTATAGGCAATTGAACCTCTTGGCCTCCTGACCGAACTGAATCTTTCATACTTGGTTTTTGATTCTGTATCCTTTCGGCCGCATACATCAATGCACGAGGATCTGGCGGAAGTCCTGGATACGGCCTGCGATTAGGGTCACCTTTTCGCCGAACTTGTTGACCCGATAGATTATCTGCTCGTATGGGCTGATTCCGTGCTACTTCGAGCGGGGGACCGAAAATGCTTCTAGGTCGCTCGCCATCTTCTTCGAAGACTGTTCCACCGCTCTCTGGCCGTGGGCCTTGACGACTCAGACGCAGCGGCTCAGGGTAGAGTGCATAATCTGGCTTATCAGGAAGCAGCTGGGACAGCGTGCGCTGCGATGACTGGCTTTGTGGAGAACCATCACGCTCCGTTTCGGGGGATATGGCGATTCCAATTGTTTCGTCACTTCTTGGCGCCTGACCAGCGGGCGGTTTCGTGACGACAACCAACGGACCGCTACGAGTCACCGGCTCTAAGGGAAAATTGTGAAAATTCGGCCTGACAGCGTTTTCGCCCGGACTCTGTCCAGGATTTGGTGGCGGACTTCGTGACGACAACGGAGCGAAATTAGGAGGCTCAGTCATGCTACCCCCTATCTCAAAAGTCTCCTTCTCCGCGTTGGCACTTCTTTGTCTTGCTTTCCTTACACAGAAGAAAAGGAGGACACCTGCCAGAAACACAGCAGAGACCCCTGATGAAACAGATACTCCAACGACGGCCGGTGTGCTCAGGGAGAAGGCTGACTGCGTGGCCGATGGTGACGGAGAGGAGGAATGGGTGGATTGAGAGGTACTACTCATGATTGAAGTCGTCCATGTTGGGCGGACTATAGACGTTGAGAAAGACGATTGGGAGGTAGTAACAGGGCGTGTACTGGATGTACTGGCAATGAGCGTAGTTTTGGAGGCTGAAGGCGTCGAATACACCACGTTCGAAGTTGACGTTGGCATGCTGCTTGTTGCGATGAACGGAGCAGATACCGTTCCCAAAAATGTCGCAGTAATTGTTGAATGCGTTTCGGGAAGGGCCCCGGATACGGAGTTGCAAATTTCATAGACATTGGAACCCGCCAGAGGATCCAAAGAGCAGAACGATACAAAACAACTCAGAGCTGCTTCACCGAGAGTGAGGCCACTTGTGGTGTTCGTCCGGCAAAGACAATCGATGTCTGCTAGACCACAGCATGAATTGGATGGGTATTCTGAGATTATAAATGCCTCGACGCAGGACTGAGCGCAAGACGGTATGCCACGGATTGGAGACTGGCTGTCCGAACTGCATGCTGCAGTTGATATACTGGCAAGGCAGACAACGGCTGAAGTAAGGCTGGCAGGATTGATCAACATTTGGTCGCGGAGAAGATGCATAGCGTGATGGCCCTACAAGAAAGCCCTGGTTAACTATCTCATGAGCAAAACAGCAACTTGTTATCTTTCAGTGACAGATGATGTTCCTCAAGTACAGGAACATCATCGTAGACAAGGAGAGGCCGTACTCTGTTTCATAAACAAAAAGACAGATAACTATCCGAAATGGTCTGGAAATTGGCATTAGGTCATAATAGTACAGTCTCGAATGAGTAAAAGGAAGAAAACAATAGCTATTCTCAACGAACAATCACAGCGAGAATAGTAAAAAGAATGACAAAAAAAAAAAAGAGGAGTTCTATGGAGACATAAAACAAGAGAGAAGAAATAGAAATGGAACAAAAAACAAATTTCAGGAGAAAAGTAGGTAGAAGCTGAAACTGAAGTCGATGTGCTCGACTTCTCTCGAAACCGGCGCCATCATCGTCTCCTATAAGATGACTCCAGCACTGATCCGCTATGCGCCAGGGGCGTTGAAACCGAGACAAAGAGGGAAGCCTTCTTCCCTGTAGGCGCCTGATGAAACTGGATGACATTGCCCAACATAAAATCGGCAGAGAGGCGCTTTTGGTGCCTGAAAATCGCTGCAGGTCGGTTGGTCTTGACGAACGGCGAGAGTTTAGATACGCGCCGAGTCGGCGCTACCTGGGTACGGCTGTCGCGAATGGAGAGCGCTGGATGGCCAATGTCCACCCATGACGTCGGGTCAGGTGACCATAAAACCGGGTTTGGAGATCTAGATCAATGAGAACGCTTGATCTGTGCTGCCTGCTTATTTGCACTGCCCTGGACAGGAAAACACCTTTCATGGCAAATCTCGTAGTAGTACTAGCGTATAGGTGCTTATACAGTTCTTACCAACACCATTCCGAGCAAGTAGCTTCAAGGCACCGGAAAGACCCATGTGCGCGTAATCTTCTTCACCAGCGATGACGAGTCAAAGGAATTTCGAATTACAGTCCTACTCGGATGAATGTTTACTGATGCAATCTATAGATATACAGGCTGAAACGGCAGCACATAAGCATGAGATATACTGAAACCTCGAGTCTAGAAATGACAGAAGGAGACTGAAGAAGAATGATTTTAAGCAATACAGGCTAGTGTCTATCTAGGTACAGAGATCGAGTAAAAAGTCATACTCAAAATTATCTCATCTCGTCGCCCTAGTCGCGACCACTAGCACGGCGTGAAATGAGCCCAAGAAGCCCAATTAACGCAGAACAAAGCTGGTATCATCAGATAAAACCGTTAGAGAAACCGTCAACTAGCGTGCAGGAAACAAATCATAACAATTGCGACCGAAATTGGACATTGCAATCCCTGATTGCCAAGGGGTAAAGTGAATGAGAGCTGAGCTAACCGAACGCGGTTAACATCAGACCGTGCTGACAAAGACAAGGATGGCTGGGTGGTCCGCGACCTCGATAGCCTGACGTAAGGGCGTGCGATTTTCGATAAGATATAGCGTTTCCCATCGAATAATAGCGTCGCTTCGTTAGGCGTCTAGTACTTGAGGATAATGTACCTGCCGATCCGTCAGCATCATGACCGTAGCTCCACAGTGGAACAAGGCGACGCCGGATCCGGGCGGAAATTGGAGGGAGACGCACAGAGCATGGATGATACCAGGGATGTAACCCAGGATGGTCAAGCAAATGTTAATGAGCAAGTCCGCACCACATCCCCGCTCCAAGAAGACGCCCAATGGAGGGAGGATGATAGCAGCGATGATCTTGCAAATGTCGCTGTGAGAATCCAGAAAAAGTCAGCAGGTTGATGACTAGACGCTGGCAAAACGCGCGATTGCAACCTCGATACTGGGATCGAGGACAATCGACTGGCGAGGCCCAAAGTCAAGAATTCAGCGGTTACTCACGAAGCGGTGAGAGGCATGGTGAAGTGCGACCGGACAGCAGTCTATGGTCCAGGAGGAAGACGACAAAAGGGATCTAGAGTCGAGAGAGACGGCAGAGAGGAAATTGCTTCTGGAGAGGCGCAAAGCAGTAGCAAGACGTGAAAAAAAATAAAAAAGAGGAACTGGAAGCAAGCGGATGACGATTGCTTAAGTACCTCGCAACTAGCTTTGACGGTGACTGTTGGTGCTTGCTGCCCGCCTTTAGCTCGTCCCGGTGCGGAAATCACTGGATGTCCGACGTCATAGAGGTACTGCCACACTGTGGCGCGTTCTGAATCCCGTCTTTCTGATTGGCCGTCTCCAATGCGTACTATTGTACTCTGCCGTTCTTCACCTGCCTTGCGTAAACAAGACGTGTATTGTCTGCTAGCTGCCATTATTCAATGCCAAGGCAGACGTTTGAGGTCTGATGGGGGCCAAGGATAATGATCGCCTGGCCGATGTCCCTAAAATCAATCAGATTATCTTGCTGCCTTCATAGACATACTACAGTACTATATCGTCGATCTTTTCTCACTCACTCTTTTTCTCACGTCAGATTGATGCAAGGCAACACAGTTCACAATTAGATTCTTTAGAAATAGAATTCTTAACGTACTGCAGAAGTCCCTCTACTAACCTACCACTTCACTGTTGCGGTTGTCACAGTCGATGCTTTCTCAGGTTCTTATCCTTCAATAGTGCTCCGTACCTCGTGTGGGGTTCTAGCGGAACCCAAAACGAAACTTCACTGTTACAGAGCTTCCCCTTGTGCTTCCGCTCAGGTACGAGATAATACTATCATTGACTTGAAGAAAAAAAAATCATGACCAAATAATGCACCATCCAAATCTATCCAGCTTTCTGTACGGAGTACTCCGTACTCAGCAGTTAGACCAGTTTACCCGGCCAGTTCCATTGTCAACAGTCAACACCGCCACAGGAAAAGTTCTGCAGTCTTGGCGGAGATTATCTAAGGACCGACAGAGAGCACCAATGGAGCTTCAATCTTCCCAGCACAGAAAACAACAGCCACCACCTGACAGCCTTGTCTGGAGGCTTTCATCTGCACCCTCTCATTGCCATTGGCGCCAATGCCTCCATGTCAACAATCCTCGGGTGCGTCCCGAGTCTCATGTTAGGGAGGGGACCCATCCCGCCGGGATGGCTTCGACAGCTGTCGAAGACTGGAGCTTCCAGGAATCACCTGTTCTCGACGCGAGGTTTCAGCTCCTCTCGGCAACGGAGAGACTTTCAGGCAGCAAATGATGTCGCTGATGCACCCAGGGCAATATCGTGGCTCACTCAGACGCCACATAGCGTGGTAGGTATTATTGGTCACCGTAATCGCATCTCTAGGCTAATTTGTGTAAACAATTAAGACGCCGTCGGATATTATCTCACGGTATTCTCTTCTCTCGCACTCTCGCAGCGCAGAACTCACTGTCCCTGTTATCTTTGTTACGCCGGCCTTCGCATCGTGGATCGATCCTACGAATCCTCTGCTCGAGAAGTGGGCGAACCCATTATTCGGAACTCTCCACGGAAGCCAGCCTCAGAAAACCTTCTACGCTGTTGCAGCTGTGGTAGACAAAATTCCGGTTCCGCAGAACCGAATTGGACATACAGAGAAGATTACTTGTGACAATGGATCTCCATTACCGGGTTCGGAGGGACTGTCGCTGTTGCTTGCCCGTGGCTCAGATGTGCGCGTCAATGTGGCAGAGTCCACACGAGTACGAGGCACGGCTTCTGGAGAACCTGCGTTCATCTTTTCGACTCAATCTCTCAACGCCTCTTTGAATGATGAGGACAGGGGCCGTGTGTCTTATGAAGTTGGCCTCCGGCTTGCTAACACGGTTTTTGTTAATGGCAAGGACAGAACGTTGTTGGGGATGCGCTGGGATTATGATCCGGCATCTGAAAGGTACAGTCTTAGCAAATGCTATGACCTGGCTATCTGTTCCATCACGTCTCCGGCGGCTACGGCGTGCAGCTCCCTGAAAATTCCGCTCCATCAGATCACTCAGCGCAGGAAGGTCGTATCCAGCATGGGAAACATCCTCCGCCAGGTGTCGAAATCACTTGACGGGGACGTGAACGATGCAATGCCAGCATCGTCAGAACTTGAAAAAGAATTGCCTAGATATGTCAGAGAGCACGGCATCACGGATCAGAGGGTATCAGTCTGGGCGCTTGTTGAGCCGTCTGAAGCATCCTCTCGAACCGAAAACAGCACTGAAGGCCACTTCGAGAGATTAATCAAAGGTGGCAGTACAATCCACCGTGTGGTAAGTGGAGGCGGAGGATGGGGAAAGAAGCAAGGCTTGCTTTCCCTTGATCCGGAAGTCAATTTCCGAGGAAAGGCTCCCTCCAAGCATGAGATTGCCATAGACCAATTATTCGAAGGTCCAAATGGAAGCGCGCCTCCGGAGGTCCTACCCGATATCAAAGATATTCTAAGCGCAGGATTAGAGCAGGACCTCACTTCGCTGTCTCAGGTCGCTAAACCGGGCGATCACATACAGTTCTTCGTCTCCTCTGAGTTGCATTCTCAGCAGGCCGAAGTTCCGAAAAGACAGGCTTCTGAGTCCGCCCTTTTGTGCAAGTTTGTCGTTGCTGCGTCTTCTGAGGCGCCCCAAATGACTCCTAGCTCTCTTGATCCCGATACTGAAGGGAGCTCGCCAAAAGATTTGGTTTTAATTACCAATTATTTCGGAGCGCTATCAGAGAAAGCGATCACATATTCACAAGCCGTCTCAAATGCCCAGTCCACCGGTAATAATCTCGAATGCCGGACGAAGCTTTGCGTGCCTGGTTCTCAAGTAGAACTGGAGGTGCGATGATGTGTATGACAAAATACTACAAATAGATGAAGCTTCACATATATCTTGCTTGCATATTTCCTACAACGGCTGCATGATCAAGCTCGAGCTTGTGTACATACTTATCAAATGTACTGTACCTTATACATGTATAAGACGATTTTGTCGTGCAAGTATTATATAAATCCCCTCTATGCAAAGATACAGCGTCTTGCCCAAATCGAAAGATAAGTCATTTCCAATGGGTTGGTTGCAGGCAGCAGATCGGCATTGCGCAGTGATGCCAAGAGAAATCACGTGGTGGGCGTGAGCTCCTCGAACCTGCAGGCTGCACCAAACCTCCAGCGACCATCACAGCAACGCATCCTCCTCCCCGACCTCAGCTGCTTTTCATCTCCACCATCACCAGCGTGTCTTGAGAGTCTGCGCTGGGGATTCTTTTATAGTTCAAGAGCTTTCCGATTTGTGATACCTGACTTGTTGTCGGTCGTTCATAACCATTCACAATGTCTTCGGATCTCTGGTAAGGTGTCCTTGGCGGCTGCGCTGACGTTGCTCCGTGGTGGCCAGCTCATGCCCCCTTCCACACATTGTTTGCGTTATTAGAATCTGATCAGATGCTAACCTTTTGTCTGTCAATAGCCCCGTCTATGCGGTGAGTTGTGTCGCATTTGTCCTGTCGTTTCATGGAGGACCTCGCTCCGGAAATCAACAGCGATAGTGCCTTCTTCCAGTTTATCACACACGCTATCCATCGAATCCTGTCAAACGCATTGCTGATCGACTATGCTTAATAGCCCTTCTTCGGTGCCCTGGGCTGCACCTCAGCAATCGTTTTTACCTGCTTCGGTGCTGCCTATGGAACCGCCAAGGCCGGTGTTGGTGTTTGTGGAATGGCCGTTCTGCGGCCTGACCTGATTGTCAAGAGTACGTTCATAGCCTTTTGATCATTTGGTGGCAGATGTTGCGATGACAGAGCTTCGTGACTAACCTCTATCTCTCTGCAGACATCGTCCCTATCGTCATGGCTGGTATCATTGGTATCTACGGCCTGGTGGTGTCGGTCCTCATCGCAAATGACCTGAACCAACGTCTGCCATTGTACACTGGATTCATTCAACTCGGTGCTGGTCTCGCCGTCGGTCTTGCTGGTATGGCTGCTGGGTAAGTTCATCTGTACCATCATCGATATTGTTTGATATGGATCATCGGAGATTAACTGCTCTCAGTTTTGCCATTGGTATCGTCGGAGACGCTGGTGTCCGCGGATCTGCCCAACAACCCCGACTCTACGTCGGTATGATTCTGATTCTCATTTTCGCTGAAGTTTTGGGTAAGTCGGCCTGCTGCCGTCCTGGCGGGTGTCTCTTATCAAAGGTGATCTGGCTGACGACTTGGTTCATTCAGGTCTCTACGGTCTTATTGTCGCGCTTTTGATGAACTCTCGTTCTCGAGCCACCTGCTGAGCAATCCCTAGTCGCGCGCGCGTCGGAAAGGGAAATGTCAAGAGATCGCAGGTTGTTGGAGCCGGTCAAACCTCCTTTTCCATTAGCGAATGGAAATCTAAAACGTTATGATGCGGGATTTGCGAATGCCTTATTCATTCATCAACCCTTCCTACCTATCTATTTTTTGCTCCGATACGACAAGATAAAACTGCAGGAGTTAGCTGGCTTGTTTTGTTGAGCCAATGGATGTTACTTCACGAGTCGACACGACAGCGAAACCTATCATATATTATTATATCATATCTGATCTGATCTCTTTTGTAGCTGGAGATGGCAGGGAGAGAGTACGGATGTAGAGAAGCTAGCTGTGTTCTGCTGTTCGTGAGGTATTAACTTGTGCGGTTGGATGGGATGCAATTCATGGTTATTTTGGTGACTTGACTTGGTCTATGGGTCGCAGTCATGAATGATGGACGCTGGACCAGGATTGACACATATACTTTGGGTTTTCTTTTTTTCTTGTCGTTATCACCTATTATTGAATGGGGATTGTCTATTATATTATACTATCTATCTTCTTACCTAACTGTGCAGGTTGTTATACTGTTTGCTTGCTAAATAAACCCCTGGCGGTCCTTGCATAATAATAATAATTAATTAATGGGACCTTTGACGATGTTTGATCTTTGTGTGTCTCTATTCTAGATACGTATCCCAAACTAGAGTACTACACGCATGCTCTCTCTCTGTACATCATATGAAGATTTTCCAAATGAAGAGATGACGATAGGAAAGTAAGAATCGCCGGGGAAGGGGTGCGGGGAAAAAATAAAAATACAAAACTAAAACTAAACTAGAATAAAAACGACGATGATGATGTCTCTGTTCAGAGGCATCAGCTGAAGAAAAGAAAAAGGGGAAGAAAGGGGAGAGGATTTCTACAAACCAGATAAAGAAAAGGAAATCTTTATGCAAGCTGGTGAGAAACACAAACACAAACAAGAGAATATGATAATACAACGCACGGCCCAAAATCACCCCTTCTACCGAAACTTGAGAAGCCAGCTGATGATGATCAGGCTTTGTCGAGCTTGCGTCTCAGGTGCCGGGTCTTCCGCAACAGCTTCTTGTACTTGTGCTTCTTCATCTTCAATTTCCGCCGCCGGCGAGTGCTGAGGGCGTGCATGGTCCTGTTGTGGCGTAGGCGCTCAATGTAGGTCGTGCTGGAGCCTTGCGGCTCGTCCACAGGGGCCTCAGCATCAGACACCCCAGGAGCTTCCATGTCCTCCGTTCTGACTAACGGTGACATGTGCGCCACATATGTCTTGCGGCCATCTGAATGCGTCGACTCGCGAATCGTGAGCACGGTCGAGAAGATCTGCGACAAAGTCTGCTGGCTCTCGAGATGCTTATTCGGCATTGCCTCGGATGCGTTGGTCTCGTTGATCGGCTCTGGAGGAGGGGGAGGGTTGAACGGAGGAAGGCGTCTCACAGATTCTTCGACAGAGGCCTTCAAGTCTTCTGCAGAAAGGCTGTCCAGGTGGAAAATTGCCGCCTCCGCATTGCTGACGGATGCTTGAGTCACCGCGTGTCGCAGGTCATCCTGTTCCGAATCGACATACTGTTGATTGTGGTGGATGGCATTCTCCATCAAGTTCACCGCTGACGACAAAGTGTATATAACATCTTCCCGCCCCTTCTTCGACTGCTTCTTCGAATCGAAAATGGCGTTGAATGCTTCTGCATTGGTCGTGGGGGGTATGGTAGTAGTCACCGAGATAGGACGGTGGATAGAGAAGAAAGAAGCGACATGCACATCTGTGGCGATGGGTTAGCGAGAACAAATGATTTTTTTTCTGGAAGAAACCCAGAGCGAGAGACAGAAGAAGCTAACCATCCGGTTGTAGGTGTTGCGTTGAGGGAACACTGGGAAGATTCAAGAACGCAGGGTGCTGATTCGACTTTGAGTCTTTTCCTTTCCGCTTTGCAGCACGCTTTTCCCCGGCCGGATTCACGCCTTTCGCGGGAGCCTGAGAGGATGCGTCAATCCGTCTCGATCCATCGTTCGGAGGAACTGGAGGTTTCGACGAGGAGTATCGGCGCTGGGGCGCTCTCTGGGTTGCAGGGCTTAGCAATCCGTTTGACGAAGCGCCGACGCTGACGGAGGGAGTGACGCTGGACAGCGACACGGCAGACGTGCGGACCACACGGCGGATGGATGATGAGAGCATCGTGATGCCTTGAGACTCCAAGAGAGAGTTGGCAAACGAGCTGGTTGGAGTCGAACAAGAGAAGGCTGGTTGAAAGATGGACTGAGGCAGCAGAGGTTGTGACTAAAGTCGTCCGTGATCAGGTGCCAGGATCATGCGGGCAGCTGCCTTACATAAGCGCCAAGCCTTGCCACTTACCGATCACCATAGTTCAGCATTCTCGATAATACACTCCCATATTACCTTCACTGCCTTACTTTTAGGAGAAAGGATTTTACCTTCATCAGGGTCTTATCCAAGCCGTGTCCATCTGTCTATTTTACAGAATGCTGTATCACTTCTATGCAATGGATATGGATCGCACAGTGATTATGCAGAGTAATTGGAAAGGTTCATAATCATATTAAGGACAATACTAAACAAGATATCTCACACCCTAAACCCAAATACTGTAGTAAAATGTGAAGAACAGCGAAGAAATGTTGTCGATTTTATGACTTGTGGTATGAGAGAGACCAGATACTCTCAGATACACGTCTCTGCCGTAAGAGTAGACAGAAAAGACAATCACTCCGACAAGAAAAAAAAATGATCCAGACAAGGTTGTGCTTTCAAAACAGATCTGGAAATCGGGAAGCCACCCATGAATATCCGACAACCCACAGTGACATGAGCCACGGCAGAGATATATAGCAACAGACAGATAATCATGACAGACGCCACAAAAGGAAAGCAAGTCAGAGAAGGCAAGTGATAGTAGATATACAGTGCAAGGAAATGTAAACGCATCGCAACGTCGTGCGAGACAGGGGAAAAAAAAAGAAAGAA
>NW_027192442.1:0-10364 GCF_041956645.1 Rasamsonia byssochlamydoides | reverse complement strand
AAACAAGAAACAAGAAACAAGAAACAAGAAACAAGAAACAAGAAACAAGAAACAAGAAACAAGAAACAAGAAACAAGGAAAAAAAAAGGTGCTTCTCTTCTCTTCTCAAGCACCTGCAACGTCTGGTCGTAATGAGGTATCTTTAAAAACCACAAAACAAAAACATAAAAAGAAGCTCGATGAGACTCAGTCAACGAGTCATGTTGCAAACGAAACGTCTGGGAAACAGGCGGCCCGCGAGCCGAAATTCCCAAGGAAAATGAAACAGCCAGCAGGCTCCACTAATAAAGAGCAGGTATTACCACGTCGTACACCTCATCATAAGATGAGCGTATGGAGGTTCTTCTGAATGATCATATCTTGGACTGAGTCCATGGTTGCTTTCAACAAATTCGTGTCCGTAGCATTCGTGTAATGAATGTAGATTTCGCGGTCCGGCATCCGGTTGATACCGCGGAAGCGATCGGCGAAATATTTTGCGGCCGCCTCGAAATCCGTGTTGGGGCCAGTGTAGTCCGGGAAGTGCTTGTTAATAGGCGACACCGCCAGCTTCCCCTTGAAAAGGTCCATCTTATTGAGGAACAGAATGATGGGCTTCTTCTTGAACCATTCGCCGTTTGCCAAGGATTCGAAGAGCATCATAGCTTCGTGCATTTGGTTCTGGTGCCCAAATCGTCAGCAAATGTGGGAAAAGAGAACACATCCAAGCTTGTCACTCACCGCATTCTGGTCCTCAAGCAGGCTCTGATCATACCCAGACAACGCCACCATGAACAGAAGACACTGGACGCCTTCGAAACAATGAATCCATTTCTTGCGCTCGGACCGTTGCCCACCGACATCCATCATTCGGAAGTTGAGCTGTCCCAATTCGAAAAGGGTCTCTGTGATACCTGTCGTTCGAAGACGAGAATGTAACATGTCTTGATTGTCGGGCAGCCAACCGGGGGTGAATAAGCGGTCGAGAGAGTTGAAGAAACTAGAGAGCTGTCAACTTCATTCTGGTAACCAAGAGAAGTCATTCCGCACTTACTAATGCAAATTATCATGAAGAGCAAACTCGTGACCCCGCGCAACCGCTTTCTGCACTCCATTATCTTCCCATAGCTCCTTCATAGCATCTCGGACCCTTGTATCGGAAAATGCTTCATCGATATCGACGTCAGGCTCCGTATTCGCGAGCAATTCCGCTAATGGCTGCAAGTCATTTTCAGTCAGTGCGATGTTTTGAAGGCAATTTTTTTTCGGCCGCTCCAGCCAGAATAGCCCTTACCTTGCTCTTCTCGTTCTCAAATGCTATCTCCTGTGTTTCCATGATTTCCAGCAAAACCTTAAAGGCGACGACAAGATTGGAGTAGATAACCGCTCGAGTCTGGCGACGTTCGTCCTCTGGAAATCCACCCGAGTGGATAATCCGCATTTGTTTTATGATCGTCGACTTCCCCGATTCTCCAGCACCTGGATCAATCGGTTAGCAGGTGGCCGCCGATTATGGTTCTGTGTTCTCGGCACACAGAAGATGGAGCCACATACCGAGCAGTAGAATCTTGACCGTTCGATCAAGCGTCTTTTTATCAGAGCGGAGTTGCCGGTCAATGCTGGCATTGATCCTGGCGGCCTGTTTCTCCTCCGGATCGACTTTCGAGTTCATGCAACCCATGGTGGCGACGTTGAACAGTGGCCTCTCTAGTGCTTCCAAGATCAGTAACTTACAATGACTTTCATTGTATTTGGCAATCACAAAAATCAAGTGTAGACTCTCAATCCCTTGGGTTTTCACAGCTTAGTTCTAAGTCGAGCAGACTCATGGCAATGTTTCTGGAAGAAAATCCACAAAGCCGCCAACTGAAGAACTAAAACCCCTCGAACATGTATACCACGACGCTACGTCACAACCGTGCGAATGTGGTTTAACCTCCCCGACAATTGAAATGAATGCAGTCACCAACCTCAGTAAAATGGGTAGATCAAATGTATTGAACGTGACTTTGACAGTGGGTATATGCCGCAACCAGGTCACCGAATAAAACCTAACCGCGCTCGAGTCGATTGGTAGTCGATACCGCAGTCAGAAGGTGATGTTGAATCGCGAGCGAACCGTGATAAGCTCGGGAACTGAAATCAATTCAGCCGGGCCTGAGCTCCTGTCAGTCGACCACTTTATACTCCAACGTTTTATTTGTTCTCACTCACGCCACTGAGCAGAAAGCAATTGAAGGGGCAAGAGTCCAAAGCTGATTCTGGAAGGTCTGGACTGGCGGTAGAGACGATTGCTGCTGTCAGAAGACGGCGAAGTGATCGATTGACGACACGACAGAGAGAACGGGAGATAAAGTTAATTGATTGAGGAGTGTCTAGAGCAAGCTGTGCATCTCCCGCGCTCTGGCCAGAACACCTGCCGATCGCTTCGGGAATCTCACAAGAAGCGCGAGAAGAAAGAGAGCGACAGGGCGACGAAGATGGGAAATTTTCAGATCGATGGAGCCGTGAGCCGGAGCGCAGGCGATGAAAACATTACTCCGTACGGTACAGTCAGACGGAAGCCAGCAGTGGAGAGGACCAAGACGGTGGTCGGGTGTGACTCGGGCTCGAATTGGACTGATTCTATGAGCATGCACGGACTCCACCACGCAGTCGGAACCTGGAAGAGGGGGAAGCCTTGGAAGGAGACAGTCCGGGAAGGCGCTGCTGTTAGTTCGCTAGGTCGACAGGTTGCCTGCCTGCCATGACTCTGTACGACTCCAAGGGCAGGGACTTCTGTCCTACAGGTAGCGGCACGGGGTCCAGTTGCACGCGTTGAGCCGCTGTGCAGCGCATGGCGTCTCTGGCGTTCTGGGGCGTCTGGCTGCTCTAAAGCCCCCAAGAAGCCCCTAACTGCCACCTAAACGCTGCCGGAGCCAACCGCAACAGCGCTTGTGTCGCGCCCGCAATGCCGGAGCGCTCTAGCGTGCCTGCTTGACAACGGCCATGCACGAACCGCGCTCCTTTTACGAGGTAGGCGACTCCATCAGGACGGAAAGGGACCTGGTGCCGATAGGACGGTGAAAGTATGTGTTATTATTTGTTACGACGAACTACGAGTATTTTGACAGGACTGTCTGGCGACTGATCTAGAAGGACGCAATACAGAATAGATGGCACAGGAGAAAGTGCACACCCAATCGATATCCGATAATGTCCTCGGCACGAGTCAGCTGTAATGCATGTCCAATAGCAAACCCCGTCGATCTGGCCCCTCTTAAGGAACTAGGCAATCGTCCACCCTGCGCCCTATGTGAAACTCTGACCTCCAGAATCCTTCCATTTGGAATCGGAAATTATTCGATACAATCAGTACGACCAATAAGGATTCCTCCTCGCAATAATAACGAGTCCCTATCATATCTCCAGGTATTAATTAATGCCCACAGGTCCACGAGGAAGAGCTCGTGGCACGTGGGTCGTCACCAGTGATCGTGCTGACGGGATCTGGTAGGTGTTCTGATGGAGTATGGAGTATCTGTACTCCGTACGCAGGCAAACGAACTGCCCTCGACCTCGCGCCACCATTCTGTCACATTATACATTCCAATCTGTTGGAAGACGAGTCCCTGCTGGAGCCCGCATAAATAACCCTCTCAGGGGCAACCGCGTAGATGAAGGGCTTCCACGATGGAAAGAATGCAGATGGCAGAACCAGCCAGCTGGAAGGGGAAAATAACGCGCAGATCAGCCATGGTATGCAGAGCTTGATCCCGTCGCGAGAGCTCCTGGTTGGACACCGTTGCGGGCCAAGAGGAAAGGGGGTTTCAGATCACCCTGTTTCAGGATTTTGACAGCTGGTGGAGAGGGCTGGACTGGAACGTGTTTGTGCGGCTCCATCCGGTCTGTCCCGCGGGACGGCTGCGGGCTCTTTTCAGGGGTCTTCCCTTGCCTTTTCCACGGTAAGGAAGCGAATCGGGGTCGAGTTCCCGTAAGGATCCTATCTTTTGTAAAGCTTGACAAAGGAAAGGAGAGGCGAGGAGAGAAGTAACCTCACATTGCTAACTCCACACCATCCTCGAGGGCATTTGAGGGGAAAGGGGTCGTGAGAGATCTGTTAAAGTTCACATGATTCAGGCACAGCACTTACTCCGTAGATAACTAAAAGAACAAGTCGAGTTCTGGTGGTCACGGGTCACGGCCACTGGTATCCGGACAGTGGCGGTGCTCCCCAAATCCCGATCTTGGCTTCCGCACCTTTTTCCAAGGTTCTTTATTTTTATCTTCTGTTTTCTCGATTATTTTGCTCCTTCTCTCCTCCTCGCCTTCCTGGATCCTAATTCGATTGAATTAATCAGATACGTTGAGACACAAAAAGATCTTAGGTACTAGTTTTCGCCGATGTTCATACCTGTACGAGTACAGGTAGGAACCCCGCTGTGTTCTGTTTATGAAAAAGGTTCTGGAAGCATCCCGTACCTAGGTACGGAATCCTTCCTCTTATTGCCACAACGTGTGTGTGCCCTTTAAATGAGGCTAGAAGGCTAGAAGCCAAAAAGAACCATCCCCATCCAACAGCTCCACAGCCATCCACAGCCATCCACAGCGGTCAAGCCAGCGGTTCAACCAAGACGGCATCTCTGGTTCGTTTGGTTCGGTCACTTACAAAGCCACCAGCCTGCTGAGGTGGAGCAAAGATGGAAGAAAAAAGGGACGAACCAAACTTACAAAGCAAACGAAAGCAGCCGCTTCTTTTTGTACGGAGTATGAGCAATAATGTAACACCACTATGCATAGGTTCTTGGCAGCTGTTATTTTTGCCAGGATGGAATCCATGCATGATCGGCGTGGTCTCAACAGTCTATAGCTATGGAGTACTCCGTACGGAGTAAAGTACTCCCTACTCCGTACTTACTGATCCTCCGGAATATTCGAAACCAACAGTTGACCTCGGCCATGTTGCGTGGTTGGGCTGAAGATTTCGACAGCTTCTGCCAAGGCCTTCAGGCTCCTCCTCGACGCTACTTGTTAGTGGCCTTTGCATACGTAGGCTATGCACGGAGTGCAGTAGCAGTAGCACAAGTGCATTCCACGATGGAATTCTTCTCACTACTCCGTAGATCATTTGACAAGGCTACCTTTTTCAGTATTATTGCGTTGCATCTGGTTCATTGTGGTTTTTAGAGGTCCTAAGTTGTACTCCGTATAATGCCAGGTCCTCTGAAGTTTTACTTCTTCAGGATCCATCAAGTCATTGTTGCAATCACTTTTTTTTTTATCCATGGCCTATCTATTGATATCTACGGAGTACATGTACGGAGTATTAGTGTACTCGGTACGGTCCGTACTCCGTATGGAGACAGCTGCCTCACATGTGGTTAATGATGTCAGCCTAGGAGTTTTAGGGTCGGATCTCGCCCGTGAAGCAAACAGTTATCTGAGACAAAGAAGCGGATCGACTTCTGATCTTCTCTAACAATCGTCTCTTAGTCCTGTCAAATAGGGGGTTTAGTCAATTAGTCAAAATAGATCGTCTTCATCGTTTGACAGTTAAAAAAAGACTACTCCGTACGGAGTACCTGTCTGTTGAATCAGAAACAACCAGCGCGAGAGATGGTTGAAGCCGATCATAATGAGCCATCATGGCGTTTGTTGTCTTGATTGGATCCTCAGGCGTGGGAGTCCATTGCCTCCAGGGCTTTCCTTTGGTACGGTCGGGCAGTTTTCATGGGCTGGAAAAAGTCCACCATAGTGTATCACATTTTTGCCCCTTTAATAATGTACTGCAGATCAATGGACCTGACCTTGCTATTGCGCAAGACTTGCAGCATATCACCCATGGTGTGGATATCATGCAGGGCAGCAAACACAGGAAATTAAGCAGCCAGCTTGTTGAAGACACGTACTATTTTCTCAAAGTGTCAAGAGAAATTCAATGTACCTGGGTCATCAAGATGTCAGCGCAATGATGAAAACGATCTACAGTACTCCGTACTTTTACTAACTGACTAGAACTCCTAGTCGACAAGACTGAAGAAAATGGTTAGGAAGATCAAAATCATGGGGATCTACTGTAGGCTGATTATAAGCCTAAGCAACTCATAGGGGGATCAATATGATTCCAGCCCTTCTTTATCTCGGATAACCATTTTCTTCATTAGTGAGATTGCTTTGTTCTTGGAACTGCCAGGCTCTGAACAAGATCATAAAACAGATGCCGAATTAGATATAGATCTAGGTAAGCTCTACCGACCAAAAGCATAAGTATATACGTGTATATATTCACGTGGTGAGTAAACACACACACTCCCATCTCCCATGCAAATATACGAAGCAGGGAGCTAGGTGATATCCATACTCTGCGTTAGAGCCGCAAGGTCCAAAGGATCAGATGGAACGGATAAATGAATTACCTAGGTACTGACTTGAACTTACTATCCGATCAAGGAGTTTATGACAGTTAGTTAAACAACGAGTCCATCGCACCTACCTTACTGGGCACATATCATTCCGTGTTTCCCTCCACCCCCAATCTGTCAAGAACGTGGGTTGTGATGGCTCTGTGCCTCAGTTACTATACATACTCCTGTCCGCCAAAAGCTGGCTGAGGTGTTCATAGCACCTGCGGGTTCCGAGAGGGAGAACCCTGTTATGAGCTTTATTATATGGCACTATCAAGCTGTCACTGAGTTACCTGCTAGGTACTCCGTAGTTAGGTGGGAGTGACGGAAGTTGTTGCCATTTCCATTTCGAGAAATCACGATTTCCCAACAGGGAAGGAACATCTGAAAGAAAGTTTCTTTTCTGGACGTCCCAGTTCTCATACAAGTCCCAACACCTCTGTCGCTCAGATAGCAGGCTGTTTGTATTTCGTCCACCAGCGATTGAAGTAGTTATTTTTTGAGCTTCCTTTCTTAGGCGACTGAGACCGTTATACGAGTTGATTATCCCAGAGCTTCCAGAACAGCCACGTCGTGTGATGTCGGATCTACCCTCGTACCTGGGTACTTCAAAGGACCTAGGTAGGTACTTCGGGGTAGGCACTTTCCTACTAAGGTTATTTTAGGGTAAGCAGGCAGATCCTAGTATAGTCGCAAGCTGAAAATAAGGTTAGAAGGATGGAGGAGTTCGGCAGATTAGGCATTTGCTGCAACTTACCAGCGACCGTAATTAAACAACTACGAGTTAATCTAATCACATGGCTTGCATCGGTGAACATCTCGGGAATTCCTTCATTTGCCTGGTATTTATCTGCAATGTTTCAAGCACATAGTTCGCATCCCACACACAGCTGAAAAGTATTATATATTATAGATTTGAAGCCATGCATACCACAAGGAGCCTTCTATGAAAATACTTGCCTTTTCGAGTATCTCAATCAAGATGATCCCTGTCGATGAGCAGATGTCCAACGAATAGCCTGAACCCATTGTTTCGAGAACGTGCCCCAGGCTGAGGCATCGAATAGCGGGGTGGTGTGCATGGGCATGCACGCAATTTGCATCAGCCTGCGGAGTCGTGGGAGGGCGCTCCAGTGCAAAGTCTCTTTTCTCAAATCTGGAAACATTCCCTGGCCAGCCTTCTTCTTGTCACCACAATCCTACCCAAGCGGCCGGACGTTGCGCAACGAATGGCAACCCAACGTCGGGCATCGGTGACCGTCTGATGTTCGGCCTGGCCACCACCATCCGAACGAGACCCGTGCAGAATTAGAGTCCTGCTAGAGACGTTGACGAGTTCTGCCAGCGCTCTGCCAGGCGAGTCAGCGCAGCACAGGTGGCAGGGGTTGGGATCAGTAAGCAGACAATTTGTATTACCTGAGCCTGCGCTAGGGACGATTGATCTGGTCGAGGACGTCATACCTTCATTCCGGCGTTTTCCAGTCCATCCGTTTATTTAGGTAGGTCTTGTCGCTGTCGGAGCTAGACTGTGGCCCGAAAGAGGATCTAAGGTGACCTACCTAGGCATGGTAATGTATGTAGGTAGGTACCTACCTAGTGAAGTTGGCTGAAGATGGAGGTCGGCTATCAGTGCTCCGGTGAATGTTTTGTTTTGTCTTGTTTTTAATTAATGTCATCTTTTCCAGCACGATACGCTTTCACATCGTAAGAGTTTAGTATTTGGTAGGCGTTTCGCCCCCGTGTTCCTCTGTGTTAGAGGTCAGAAGGAATTCAGCGAATACACCGGTTGTTCTTAGCATTCCCATTTTTTTTTACAGTACAGTATATACCATATCGAGCACGCTCCATATCCGAATACCAACGGCTCACTTTCCCATTTCTGACTTCGACACTCAAATGGAGTCTCCATTTATGAGCTCTCCATTGAGTTCGCCAGACATAACCGCCATGCCTGTCCCGTTTCCAGCATTTTATGACCTCAACTCAGATTCCTCGAATCCCAGTTCGCCAATAGTGGGTGTCACGCTGTTTCGTACTCGTCGCGCTACATGCATATTCTATAGATCGCTCACCTCGTCGCAACAGAATAACAAATCACTTCTCTTCCCTGTCACCTCGCTATCATATAATGTCCCGCTGTATGAAGGCGGTCCGATGGAACTCTATACGCCATTGAAGGAGAAGATGCCCATAGCCACAGATACGGTTGAGGGGCAAAATCGACGGCGAAAGTCCAATCCTGTTAAAGATCCAGAGACCATCGTGAATATGCAATTTGTCAGTGACATCCTCGATATGCATAATATTATTCCCCCGGCTAACCGGTTTGCTTCACATCCAGAGACGCCGTGCGCAAAATCGAGCATCCCAGCACGCCTTTCGCGAGCGGAAGGAGCGACATCTCAAAAACGTGGAGAGCCAGCTGCAGAATCTCCAGGGGTTACACCACGATCTCCTCCAGTCGTATAACCAGCAAGCGCAGGAGGTCTCCCGGCTGAAGGAGCGGATCCAAGAGCTAATGTCGGAAATAGAGAAGCTGCGCAACGATAACGCGAGTGACTCGCAGTCCTTTGACCTGCCAGCTACGTTCGATATGATTCCGTATCCCAGCATGACTTATACCTATACCGGACCCGAATCTTCTTTGAGCAGGAACATGAAGATCAATACGCAAGTAGAATTTCATAAAGGAAGTGATGACACTTTGTGAGATGGTTTCTTTTTTTTTTTGGCCTTGGATTGGGTGTTGGGTGTTTTTTTTTTTCCCTTCCCTTGTGATGTGTTCTACGAGGAATGGCTGGCGTTGTGGGCTTGAAAGAAGAAAGGTTACATCCTTGCGGAGGATTCTTCGTCTTGCTTTAGTTTTAGTTTCCTATGACACGGCAGATGGCGATGGCGGGACCAGGTCTACAAATTCGTCGAACTTTGCAAAGGTGTGACATGTCAGCACATACATACCTACCATGTTGCTGAGTCGTAGTGTGTGAAGTTGAACACGGTTGAGATGCTCACCTCCTCTCCGTCGCATCCCGTCCAATGACGAGATGACTTCGACGGACAATCGCCACCATCAGTCGGTGAGGTAGATTAACACCTACCTCGTCGATGGAAGCAGTTCACTTCTCCAATTTCCTTCTCAGTTCTAACTTTCTACCCAGGCAGGTAGAATTCCAAATTGGGGGTTGCATCCCATGCTGGAAGTCATGCATGTCAGACTTCGCAATCCTTATCCACCAATGGAAAATACAAGTTTTGTGCGCATCTTGAACTGATGTCCTTGGACGGTTGGACGCCTCATACGCTTAACCCTGAAGGGCGATTGCGTCGGGCAACTTTTACCCGGGCACCCCGCCGTCCTGAGTCTACGTATCTAATCGTGGACACGATTGTCGAGTCAGTGGTTTTCGAGGAGTCATTCCGTGATCGGTCTGACTCTAGCCGGCTTCCAATAATGTTCTGGACCCCTGTACCTACGGAGTATGGAGTGCTCTGTCAACTCCGCGGGGGGCTGAACAGAGCTGATTGGCCTCGCTTAGCTCGCTACCTGACCTCGACGTGTGCGGTTGTCTTGTCAAGTCTGCGATGATAAAATGGAAGAGCAGTTTGAATAACGTCAGACATTATTAATAAATTGGTCCTGCCAAATGCGTTAAAATCTCGGAAGTATGTACCCGCTGACCGATGTAACTTCTCAGCCTACAAACAAGGCTTGTCTTGTTTTGTCTCACTGTGCAGCACAGAAACAGCAGCGGCTCTGTTTTACGTCTTTGCATGGCATATGTTTCAAATTTCTTCGATTCTTCCAAGCACCGTACTCCGTATGCTCATAGATGACCGACAGTATAAAGAGTTCTTCTTGTCTTCTCCCGAGCAGGGGAGCTTAAATCACTTTAAGTGATTAACGTAATCGGACACCGAGCTGCCACGGACACCGAGCTGCCACGGACACCGAGCTGCCACCCCAACCATGGCTGAAAGCGCCTAACAATGCCTGCAGATGAA
>NW_027192441.1:144410-193427 GCF_041956645.1 Rasamsonia byssochlamydoides | reverse complement strand
CCCTTCTGCTTTGCCTTCTTCTGCTTTGACCTCATCTGGTTTGGCATCTTCTGCTTTGCCCTCATCTTTACTCTCCGCTTTCTCCGCTTTCTCTGCTTCCTTTTCGGCGCTGGCAGCCTGCTCGTCCGCCGCCTGGTCAGCCGCCTTGTCGGCCTTCTGGTCGTCCGCTTCAGGCTTGGGCTTCTCAGCCTCTTCATCATCGTCGTACTTGCGGACCTTGGCGGCAATTTCTCCCAACAAACCAGTGGCCTGTTCGGGGTTCATTCTCGGTCGTCGGAGCTCGACCAGGCGAGGCTTCTCGTAGAGAACGTTCTCATCCTGCTCTGTCAGCTCCGGAAGATGGTCATCGCTATCTGAGTCGGCTACATGGCTCTTCTTGCGCGCAACCGAGCCCAATGTGCTGGTGGTCAAAGTGCGACGAGCTTCCTGGTCAAACTCCTCTTCGGCCAGGCCGAGACCTTCCATCTGCTCCCGGAGTTCTCGTAGACGGTCCGAAGGCCCTTCTATGTTCCAGATTTTACCCTCGAGCTTGAATTGCGTCTTTGTCCTCTCCAGTTGGCGCTCGAGTCGTTCTAGAAGCTTTTCACGATCCAAAATCCCTCTCATCTGGGCTGGATCGGTCTCGCCCAGCTTCGACTCTGCCTTCTTTGCGTTCGATGCCGCGATATCCTGCGCATCGCGGAGCATGAGATACAGTTCTCGCGTCTCCAACTCATTCCGCTGGAGTTCCTGGGCACGGAGGCGATGGACGTCGTTAAGTTCTGCCTTCAGGGTCTCGTTCTGCCGAGTTTGCAGCTCGATGATATTGGCCTGCTCCTCGATTTGTTTCTGTAGCTTCTTCACCAGACCATCGGCGCCCATTTCGATTTGGGCCTTCATTTCATCCCGTTCGGCAATGGCGGCCTCAGCCACTTGGCGGGCTTCGAGAGACTCATCAAAGGCGTGCCTAGCTTCTGCATCCGTGTGCAATCGATCCAACAGGCTCTGAACCGTGAAATTGAGCCCTTGTCGGAGATCGAGGTCGGGCAATCTGCGGTCCATGGCGACATAGGTGAGCATGGCGTCGACGAGCTGGAACATCCGTTCAACATCTTCCCCAGAGTTCTCGCGGATGAGGAGCAAGTGTTGCATGGCCGAGAGGAAGTAATCATGCGAGCGAGTACCCTGAATCTTGGAGACGATGGCGTCGGTGATCTGTAGGGCGTCACTCATATCCTTGACCTCCCCTTCGCCATCCTTGGTACTGCTGGTCTCCCGCTGCAGCAGGTCTTCATAATCGATAGCTTCATTCTCCCGGAAGTGCTCGATCTGCTTGTCAATCACGTCATACTGGAAGCTCTCCATCTTCGTCATGAGACGCTTGATACCACATGAGATGAACTGCGCTCGGATATGGCATCGCAGCTGCAAATCATCCTGCGGCTGGTCGATCAGCATGTTGACGAGCATCAAGGTAGCGACAGCGTATTCCATCAGCATGTTCTCCATGCCGATCCCTCCGCTGCGATATTCCTCACTGGCGCCCACCAAACTGCCCATCTTGCCTCGACCGTCGATGGTGACCTCGACAACGCGCATCCAGGCATCAAAACGTCCGGTCTCGCCTTGCTGGTTCTTGACATGGTCCAAAGCCTGCAAGACCTTCTGGTGACCCTGACCCTCGCCCCAATGGCACAGAAAGGTGAGAACCTCGCTGACCATCTTCCGGGTCTGCAGACGTGGCGACAGCAGCGAGCTGATGAGCGCCACGATCACCTGCTGGTGGGCCAGAGCATCGTCGGCGCCATACTTATTGTTCATCAAGGCTTTCAGACATTTGACAATGTCATATTCGCGTTCCAAGTCCTTCTCCGCCGAGTGGTTGTGGATCGACGGCGGGGTGGGAACCGAAGTTTTTCTTCGATTGATTTTCAGAAGCACGTTGGTGAGGGCGATTTGACCCTGAGCCTCGACAAACGCTTTCACCCAACTGAAGGTTTGCACGAGTTAGGCATCTACTTCGTACGTCAAGACAAGGAACGGGAAAGAAAGAAAAAAAAAACTCACCTAATGGGCTGCGTTCGTAGACTGACGCTCAGACTGGCCAGTTGCTTGGGGGTGATGGTATCGTCCATAACCTTCCTGACGTACCATTCCGGACTGCCCTCTTCCTCCGCTCGGCTCAGTAGAGTGCTAGGGGCATCGGGTCCATGAGCCTGCCTCGCGTTCTGTCGTCGCTTCTGCTCTCCTTGGAGTTCGGTGAGTCGGTCCTGATGGACGAGGGTCCACTTCTTGGATGCGGGATAGGCCAGCATCTGGCGTCTCGCCTGCTCCGGGAGATTTTGCCAGCCACGTTTCTGCATCAGCTCCAAGAACAGTTGGTCGACGATCCGATCATCCTTGGGGCGGGTCAGATATTGTTCGGGAGAGAGTGGGGAGGGGGAGGAAGAAGAAGCAGAAGTGGGCAGTTGCGAGGAAACGGGTTGCGGTTGAGAAGGCAGCCCGGAACCCTGCAGGTTGGTGGAGTAGCGGTTCATGTTGGGACCAGGGACTGCGGGGGTGCGATCCCCGGTAGAATGGGAGGTCGTGACGGTGCGGGAGGAATTGCTATCGGAGAAATAGGAGCCACGAGTGGCCGAGGACTGCGAGGAATGGATGCTGGCCTGGTCCAGCGAGTTTCGTGGGTTGGATGAAGAGTCAGTGGTCGACGACGAAGTGTGACTGAATCCTGTATTGGCTGACGAGCTGCCTGGCCTACCCCACTGTTGATATCTCGTGCCCCGGTCGCCCGTAGCGCTGCCGGCCATGGTTATATTGGACGCATGGGGCGGTGGTCGTGGGCCATTGAGATGGGAATGGCCATTCTGCACGGGTTTTGGAGGATCCCAGGCTGGATATTGGTGAAAGTCCGCACTGCTCTTGGCAAGATAGTTGGGAGAATTCTCGCGTCGCAACGGGGCTTCGTTCCTGGGCAGATAGTCGACGGGGATGGGTGATTTCGAGTCGGCCGGTAAGCTCTCAAAGGGGATTGAAGTGAGAACTCCAGCGGTCATGTTGATGCCAGCAACGAGATCATCGCCATCAATGGAGCTGATCGAGGTGGTCTTGCCATGCCGGCCAGAACGAGACCCATTCCCGGGGGAGCCTGGGAGATCTAGGCCTCCTCCAGACGGTGAACCATCATGGCGGTCCTCTCCTGGTCTCTCCTTGTGCAGTTTCCTCCCAAAGAACGACTTGCCGGCGGAGTTCTGTCTCGACCTGTCGGGCGCGGTCGTGGTGTTGGGCATCTTGTGGGCGGGCGTCGCTGAGGCGCCGAGTGCAGCAGCATGAGCGTGGAGAGTTACCGCTCGAGCGTCCTTCGACCGTGAGGCAGAGCCTTATGGTTCCTCTGGCTGTTGCTGACACTCTTGCAATGCCACAGTCCTCCCGGGGCGGGTGGTGATGATCCCGCTGGTCTCGATCGGATACCCGCAGCGGGAGCACCGCAGGGGAGAGCGGCAAGATGTTCAGTACTGATCCCTCCGGCACACTGGGCAGATCGATCGTCGCTCGATATGTGTATATCGATCGGGATCTGGTTCTGGACGGAGTTCGGACGTGTGGGAGTCGATGCGCCTTGCAAGGCGGATGTGATGAGCAAGGTGGAGAGCGATCGAGAACAGGTGCTTGTGCTTGTGCTTGTGTGACCCTGAGGAGTGCAGCAGGCTAGGAGCCGCCTGTTTGAGCGAATGTTCCGAAGCAGTTAGCTCCCCTCGACGGGCCAGTCACGTTGCCCGTGCGCGCCTTAGCTCCGATGGTCTGTTAGGGGCCGCGGCCAATCCCCAGCCTATCGCCGGGTCTTTGGCCAGGCACGCGTAGTGCGAAGAAGCCTGAGGTCAGGCAAGCGAACAAGAGAACCGGTTACAACTTGATACAGAAGACACAGTGTCTAGTTAGGTCGCAGAGAAATAAACTCGCGATATATCGATCATTCAGAGGTCAAATAACCGGTTGCTTTGTCCCGTTCTCCAGGTGGTAGGGGGCAGGTACTCCGTACAGTACAGTAAGATTTTGGTGAAACCGTCTTGCCCAGAAAGGAAGGCGGTCGCGGGCGGACATATGCTTATATTAAGTCCTTTGGTTAGGTAAGCACAATACGGATCATGACCCATATTCCAACCAATCAACGCTCCGGACATAACTACAGAGTAATTCCCGCTGGGTAACTTGACTGACGAGGCCAGACGTATCCATCCTGAGCACGACTCTTGGCTTCGAGAGTCATTTATGCAACGCAGATAACGTGCAGTCAGCATCATATCATAATCATCAATTTGCTTTTTTTTTTAAGATTTCTCGGAGTTGTTCTTCCGATGGTAAAAGACCATGATATGCTGCTTCTCGCATTGAGATAGGTAGGGGGCCGCGTAATACTGCTACTACCGCCTACTACTACGTCCGTACTCTGAGAGGATAGGGGAGCCCACAGCAGGATATAGTCCTGCGTCTTTGGAAGCCATGGGCTTCACTCTCAATCTAGCAAAGGTATGTTGATCATTTCAGAATATGTATTGTTGAGAACGATAGTATTGTCCACTTCCTCTTGCCTTGTCTGGAACGGCTTGAATAACGTCGAGCTGCGAGCTAAATGTCTTCCCGCCAGACTCTCATCATCCCCGCCCTCATCTCCCTCGCCCTCTACCTGCTCTTGTCCTACGTGATCGTTCCGTTCTTCCGACGATACCGTCAACGCTACGCGCAGTATCTCCCGCTACACAGCCTCTCCGCCCATACATCGTCCATCCGGGAACGGGCCGCCGATGCCCTGATGCATTTCTTTCTTCCGTCGTCGTGGCGGCGGAGATCTCGCGCGGGGGAAGACAACAACGACTCCATCAGCATCTATGACGAAGAAGGGGAGAATATGGTGGGCATGGACATGGACCCTGCACGACGGGAGGCACTGGAGAGACGGCGGAGTACCACGGGCGACACGCAGGTCCGCCTAAGCCGGGACCTGGAAGAGGGCTTCATGGATGATAGTGAGGACGAAGAGGAAGGGGAAGAGAATCGAGGGCGATCGTCGCAGTCGCAATCTCGACGATGATGAAAGTTTTTGATATATTATTAGCGGTTTTCCTTTTCTGTGCATCAGCATGGCGTTAGGGAAGGTCTAACTAGACCTGGTTTGCATGTTTTTTTTTCGTCTCTTCAGGCAGGTCAAAGTTGAATATATCGTCGCCGTCGTCATATAACTTGGAAGGGTCCACCCCGGTACTTGAATCGAAATATATGTCTTTCTTGCCCCCTTTCTGCTGATTGGTAAATCAGAAATTCAGCACCACAAAATCATCATCAACGAACGCTAAAACCTATATCACCTTTCTTGGTTACAAATGTCCAAGGAGAGAAAATAAGCGACTTGCTGCAAGTCAGCAGAAGCCACACCTCATCATGACTCACCAGCGAGGCGAATCTTACTGCAGCTGAACCAAAGAAGTCTAAAGCCGGCTTTGCCTCAGTGTCCGGGGCGAGTACTTTGGGTTCAGTTCAGCTGCGCTGGAGAGAGACTCGGCTTCGATCACGACGGAAAATGGGAGAAGCATCTACAGACTACCCCTGGTGGAGGAGAAGGAAGACCATGAAAAAAAGGGGACAGCATTCAATTCTATTTGTACAAGGTATTCATCATCATGACGGCCACACCACTTGGTCGAGATACCCAGTATTCTCGCCTGCATGACCAAGATACGGGTTTGACATCTCTTGCCTCATCTTCATTCTTGTGAATGCGACGTTGGAATCGATGTGCTGGACATCAGCCATGTTGCCGTCGGACGCACTCAAAAGAAATGGGTATTCTGCTGGTCCTGTTTCCTTTGGTCAGTTCACTTTCAATGTCATGTTAGTTGCAGCTGCAAACAACGACAGGCTTGACTCACCACAACTGACGTCTGGCACCATCGGATGATCGTATCCGACACCCACAGCCATGGCGTCGTGCGAAGGATAGTAGTCAAAATCCAAGGGACTTCCAACATTGGTAGTCATTGGAGTATCGCTCCGAGTCGTGTACGGTGTAGTGGCAAATGTCGTCGACGGCCACTCTTCTAAATCGAACCCTGAATTGAAGCAAGGAAGCGCTGATAGACATCTCTCGTCGTAAAGTGGTTCGAGTTGCGGTTCGAGAACGTTACCCATACTGAATGGGAAGATACCAGCTTGGCTGGTCGGCGACTCTGGTCTTTGTCGATGATACGGATGTGGAGACGCCGTTTCCGAGTTGGTCTGGGCTATTCTGGAAGGCTTGTTTTCCGGGTCTGCTTCACGGTCATGGGCGTGGTCACGGGCATGATCGCGTCTCTTGCTCCTTCGCATCAACTGTCTGTGTCTAGAGCGAGATGTTAGAACCAGGTTTTGTCCAACACAGTCAATTGTTCATCGGGTCGAGAGGAAATACCGATTTTTCGCATCAAGTCCGGTTCGTCCTGGGAAGTGGGTATCGACGATCTGCTTCCAGGATCGTCCGTATTGTCTGATGGCAAGTAGAAGGAGGCGATCCTATGAGAACTTCGTATTAGATTTGCTCAGCAGAATGACGAGATTATAAGATCGCTTACCTCCTCCTGCGTCCACGGACTGCGATCGATGCTTGGATCCAAGACGTCGTTCCAGCGCTTGAAGCACTCTGCGGTGTCTCAAGTAAGCACATGGTTCGAACCGACTATCTGTTTCCCACCGCTGCGGGAGAGGTAACCTACGGTCTCCGTTTCTGGTGCCAACCACCTGTGCCACACGCGCCCAGCTGATTACATCTCTGTCAGCGAATCTTGCCAAATGACGTTGTTGATGCATTACTCACTGTGTCCCATAACGACGAATGCCAGCCTTCAGCAGCTCATCTTCAGCGGGCGACCAAGCGCCAAGGTTCATGCTTGCTGCCACGCGGTAATGCCAGCGCTTCCGACAATCCTTGTTATTGCGGCCGGGAAGATAAGAGGCAATAACCCGCCAGTCGACTTTGTCTTTCTCTGTTGGCGAAATCTTAATTAGCTTGCAGTTCTGGTTACAATCTGTTGCAAATCCGGGGAAGATTCCTACCATACGCCTGGACCAGTGTCCTGAGAATGGCATCTTCTTCTAGACTCCATAGCCTTCGGGATTTGCTCATGGTGTCTGTCTGTTCTGCAAGCGATAACACGGTCTTGGCTGGGTGCTGTGATAGATGGTGGATATAGATGGGTGGATACAATTGAAGCGTGAAAGCTAGGACACTAACACCACCACGACGGGAAGCATCAATTATATACCTAGGTACTTACGAAATCATCCCGACTGGGGATGAACGTCATTGCATACATTCCCATTTTTAAAAATAAACTCTCCGCGTCAATTGGAAGACTGGCGCAGTGTCCAGACGGGGCCTTGGCCAGATGTTCCGTTAGTGTCTTTGCGAGGCGGCCGCTAACCCACAAACTGGAAAATGGAGACGACAAACGATTTGTGCTGTATGGAGTATTTGTTGAATGAAGCGACAGAGGCCAATAGAACACCTGGCCATGGCTTTAAGTGCTTATTGCCAGTGTGCAGTGATTTGTTTGTGTCTGGTTAACACGGTAGGGCTGAGCAATTGCACGGTGAACAACCGTCACTGCCTCCACCGCAGGAGCGGCCGACGGACTCTCTCCATTGGCAGGGCGCAGGCTGTCGTCAGAGTAAGCAGCCATTGTTTACTCTTATGCCACCGTCGTAATCCGTATTAATTAATTTCTTCTTCAAGCTGAAGGAGGAGGCGAAAAGAGTGCTCGCAAAAAGAAGCATCAATGAACTGCCGACCGGACACTCCGACGTTCAAATTAAGCATAGTCGTTTATTTATCCGCGTGGTTAACCCGCACTTTAAGGTTACGTGCTCTGGAGTCGTCCAAGGTTATCAGACCGTTGAGCGGGATTTGAATTAAGCTCTCCATCGTCACTGCCAAGTGCCAACGGTTGACCAGAACGTCCAGACCGGAAGTCATCACGACGATCTGATTAGTTTACATCTTTCCCGTCCACTGCGTTGGACAGACACTATGCCGGAAAAATCCATAGCGGATGAAGAGGGAATTCCTACCTTGGTAGTTAGCTGGATGATCGATCATCACGAGGCGAATATACTGGAAATGGATGCAGCACGGAATAAGCGCTAAGGAATAGTCCAGCGGGCCTATCCCGCTTACTACCTGCCTAGGCAGGTAATTAGTATGCGCTGTCTGGATGAATGCATCCGATAGCTTGGTCTCTCGGGCGAGTCACTCGAGTGGCTTTAACTCGGTGGCTGCTGCTGTGCAATCCGTCATGCTGGGTCCATCATCCATCATACCGGTGTCAGGGGCTGAATTCATTGCAGACGTAGACAAGCCAGCTGAATGCGATGGAGGAGGCGCGTGCCCTCCGTATTAGGCAGGTGGTTAGTTAGTCATGTTGACTAATCAAGGAGGGGAGCGACATGCCTGACTGGGATACCGACACCTTGGGTCACAGCAGGGGCTTAATTATTTTAGTGATCGTGTCTGTCTGAGTAAGATTGTCACGGCTAAAATAGATTCGAATCTCCTCTGTGGATTGTCACTGGTCTGAATTAATTAACGCCCCAGGTTTCCCTCCTCTACCTCCTCCCCCCAAATGCTGTGTAACCTTCTAGAAGGATTGAATTCTCCGAAGATGCAGTCCGAGAGAAGTGATCTCGCCCCATGGAATAACCGCTGTGCGAATCAATCTCTGTTCTTGTGCACTGCAAGAAAGGTGTGGGAGAACAGCACGGTGTAAAACGAGTCTTCCTCACCGACTATGACATGGTAGATGACGGTATCAACATGGTTGCAAAAAAAATTCTTACTCATAGGACCTGAACTTGGTAATCCACAGTAAGGGAGTTTTCTCTTTCTTCATTCTCTTTCCCCTGTGACATTCATGGTGCACCTATTACCTATACTTGTACTGTAATTGTAACTACCTAGGCAATCAATTGCCTGAGCCAGATACCTATCTATTCATCCATCTATCGATCTATCCCACGAGAAATAATGGAGGCCACTATAGGTATTTAATCTGAGCCATTAATATTGCCGTTTCCCATTGGAAATAACCTCCGTAGTATTCTATTAATTGCGGGAGGAGTCGTCACTTACCTAAGCATACCAGCCTGGCCCAGGATATAAATAGCCTTTCCTGTCCCGTCAATAATGATTCAGTGATGTAACGGGCCTGTGTACATAATGTTAGTATGTACTCCGTATAGTACATAACTGAGAGCCTGCTCTATTTATGGCACAGGCTAGTTAGAAATTCGTATTTCGTATCCACAGGTCAGGACAGGGTAGGGCAAGGAAGGGCGCATTTCCAATTCCAATTCCTATGCAATTACGTGTGTATCTAACCTGTTTCAACCACCAGCCCCAACGTTGCAACTACCTAGCTAGGTAATTAATCAATTAATAATGGCACATAACCATGGGCTCAATGTCTGTGGCAAATGCATTGCCTGTTTGTGCAAGTACTAAGCCCCCACCAAGCTACTTCACACAACCTATCTCAGAACAATCAACCTTTCCACACTTTCACTGTGCCATTAACAGAGTGGTAGCATGTTTCCCTGAGGCCTCACCAATCGCAATTGATTCATTTCGTTCGCGCATCTCACTGCATTCGGTTGGAGTCCTTCATGTCGGTAGGGAGAGGGACATGTTACACAGTACCAAGGGACCGGTTGCCTCTATCCAATGACAGGATTACCCTCGCCGGCCTGCTGCCTCGCCGCGAAAATTCGCCGTCGTCATGAATCCCGTTTTCCTCCTGCTTTTCCTCCTGCGGTTCTGGAGCTGTGGCCTTCTCCAGGCTATAGCAGCTCTATTCACGAAGAGTAGCCTAACCCCATAGGTATTCCGAGAAAGAAAAAGACCTGACGCAGGTATAGGACATGAGGTACCTAGGCAGACGCCATGTCACCGTATCCGGCACATGCCTACCATACCACCGCGGGATGCCTACACAAAGACTTCCTCCCGTGTCTCCGCCCGGTTGCCGGCGAAGACACCCGCTGTCTTGAGGGCAAATCCCAGATTGTCGACTTCCACCGACAAACCCGTTAGGAAGGCCCAACCCACGCAAACCACGAATCACCCTGCTCAAGGCGTCCCTCCATCCGGGAGAAGGCACGGCCCTTCTGCTCTCTCTAAACCTGCACCGCGACACGGAGACACTGACAAACGCCTCGACGAGCCCGGACGCACGGAGAAACCACTGCCAGCAAGTGACGGACGATGTCGACAAGCTGCTATCAACGGTGCTCGAACCAAGCCCACTGACAGAAACTGCACTTCAGCCACTACTGTCGGTTCCTGACCTAGGTCCGGAGTTGGACACGGATTCCGCGTCAGCTTGCGTCCAAGCAGGCTCCGTCCTACCACTTGCCAATCGACAGAATTGAGTTTTATTCAACCTAAGAATATTCCTGGCTTCAATGTTGTGGGTCGAACCACAGGAAGTACGACAGACCTAGCAAACATGGCATTTGTGACATCCTGTCCACCTGATGTTCCGCCAAAAAGCCGAATTCTGGCAGTATGTGGTATAACGGACTGGCACAACAATGCCAGCCCTAGAAAGGACGGATGGTTTTTCTCTGACTTCTACTTATTTCATCACTTACTGTCCCCGATGTGTGAGTCCATTGCATTTCCCTTATAGTTTCGAAACATGCTCACAGTACCGTGGACTGACCATTGGCGTGACTCCTCCTTAAGATGTTGCCACCCCCTCACAATGCTGGTTAACTAGTGAAGATACTGAGATACTGGTGAAGAAGTACACCGAGTATGCGCATGGGGACTCTAAGAGAGATAGAAGAATCGTGCTGGACAAAGATACCCTTCGACGAATCAATCAGGCAGGCAACCTGCGGGTTGTCTCACGTGCAGACCTTTTAGAGCGTTTTCTGAGGACGCTAGAAGAACAGGCTCAGTTAGCTGCCAATGCGCAAGAACATCTCATCGTCCTGGTCTTTGGACATGGGGATCCCGACACTTACGGCGTTTCCATCGGGGGTAAGGGGCACCCAGACAACGCCCCACAACTCCAAATAAACCAGGTTAAACGGTTACTCCCTATGGATGCTGCCGTAACCCTGTTTCTGACGTCGTGTTTTTCTGGAGGTTGGCTGGTGCAGCCGGATGTTGTTAAAAATAGTGGTCGACCACTCCTCAACACGACCGAGGTGGCAGCAGCTGGGCCTGAGCAGGAGACTCGCTCATGGCCAGTAAGCCGCAGCACCGGACGCGCGAGTGGTAGTACCATTGCGACTGCAATCTTGCAGTCCATCATTGCAATTGAAGAATCTGACATGGAAGCCCAAGAAATCCGCGAGCATCCAACATACATTCAGTTAGCCCTCTCAATCTTCAAAACTTTGAAGAAAATTGATCGGTTTGGAGAAGAGCAGATGATTCATTTTTCTGCACAGGACGATTCATGGGAAACACATTATCAGCAGCGCGTAGGTCTGCCGCTGACCAGTTTCAAGGAGCGCCGGGAATCTCTGCGTCCCATAGCGTCCAGTGATTATCAGAGTCCAGGTATTACCGCTCGCAATCCCGAAGGGACACTACGGAAAGTGGGAACCCGGCGGAAACGCCGACAGTTGAAGTTTCTGGCCAAGGAGTACCTTACATCGTATCCAGGATTGGATGAGCTTGCACCAAATCTGGCACTACATCAGGAGTTGCGCGCACTTCTTGGTGGTACGGAAAATTTTAATGCTGAGCAGCTCGAGCGACTGTACAACTGTGTCTCATATCGACTGTCGGCCTTACATGAGGCTGACGAAGTGCGACAGCACGTGGGCCTGCAGTTTGCAGGCATTTTCGACTACCGTGTTGAGGACTGGCGTCCAACGCAATGCCAACGGGAACTCCAGTCCCGGGTGCTGCACTTACTCCGGACCCAGAGGGTGTTGGACAAACCCCTTCCCGGGTCAGGATGGTCTTATCCTAAGCCCTGGCATTATCTAGCGATTGCACTTGTCAGGCCACCGACAAATCTATCTCGCCAAGATTCTATACCAGCTGCCACGACCTGTACTGGCATTGCGTGTCGACATACCTCTGGATTAGCCTGTCAAGCTAAGGGAAATGACGAAACTAGTTAAGTTGCGCTGTGACTGGACCAGGAAATTGTGAAGTTATTGACATTGTTGGTCTAGAAGAAACAAAGGCTGCAGAGAAGCAACAAAAGTTAGGGTAAGCCACACGCTAACTTAAATAGGTAAGTTATGGTCCATCTCCCCGCACAGGCCACATCATATCTCCATGCAGGCCCTCCTATTGGCCTCCTCGTCAAGTACAGACCATCACATTAATCATGATAGGCTAGATTACAGGATGGCTTCTCCAACCACATCGCAGCTAAGAATAGATCAGGTTACTCCCATCGTTTCCTATCCAGCCTCGTGAGCCTCAAAGTGCCCTGCCTAAGTTGATGTATCTTTTTTGGGCGTATTGGCCATGGACTTACCCGTGGTAGCTGCTGCCAGAGCTGGGGCTCTCTTCGCCGGCTACGGTCTGAAAGTAGCCATGCGCTTGGAATACTTTGGCGGCTTCTGCAGGACTAGGGACCACGATATAAAGATCGCCGCCTCTGAGTGTGGGGCAGCCATAATGGTTTAAGACGTTGTATCCCCAGACCTGACAAGGCATACAGGCCTGTAAGAGGTAGCGATGCCTGTAGCAAGGATGCAGTGGGAAGTCATCTTTGCGAAAATCTTAGCGGGATTCTTGAACCATAAAATAGCCTCATTGTCTATCAATAGAGTAAAGAGAAGTAATCGATTGTATGCCTGCTAACAAATAATCGGTGCTGAGTCCTTTTTATATCCTCATTTAGACTAGATCAGATTTATTACCGGTGATGCCTTTGCATGTGATTACAACATGACTGCGTGGTATGATGATTTTCAATGACGATGGGTGATGAACGCTCCTAATATTAGTTCTTCCAGGACAACCTTTCGTGAATCCATGGATGGGTAGGCAAACTATATCACAATGTTATGGAAAGATCAGGTTATATTATCAAGGGATATCTGGTGAAAATGGCGGCAAGGAATATAGGCAGGGAGCCCACCTGGAAAGGAAATAATAATATATCGTCCTTTCTCACTGTCATGCCGAGAGTTCTAGTCTAATTAAAATTCAATCATCTTATTGTCTTGGTCGACAATCTGCCTACCCTCCCCCTGATTAGCAAGAGACATATAAATTGGCAAAAGGGATTGCATATCGATACAAAGTTATATATTGGCAAGGGATATTTTCAGTGAGGAAGACCGATATTAGTAAGGGATATATGGTGAGAATTGTGTAACAAAAGTAAGTATGGCAAAGAATATCGGCGGGGAGCCCACCTGAAAAGGAGATAAAAAAAACTACATAGCATACATAGTAGGTAGGTCTTGAGGCCAAAAGACCCTAGCATACATAGAACAGGTAATACTTTCTCTTTAAACCAGTCAAGCGAAGCAAGACCTGTGTTGGCAAAGACGGTAAAACATTGAATTTGACTAGACTAGAACTCCTAGTGTGACATGAAGAAACAACGATAATCAGAAAAGATCTAAAAAGATCACGAAGATAAGAAAACAGACAGATTTTAAGCCAAAAAAAAAATGACATAGCTGATCAGCTTCCATCTCCTTCCTTTGTCTGGGCATTTGCTTGATTCATATATTGGATTACTACCACCTAGGACTCCTAGGCACTGAGAACAGAAGCATGTACGTACATGTAATGCAAAGCATATTATATATAGGTAGGAAGCCCGCCTGGAAATGAAATTACCGAAACTATATTATATTATGGAGTATAGTACCAAGGTAGACCTGGAGGCCAAGAGTCCCTGCCATACTCCGGATGATCCATAGAACAGGTCTTTTCTCTTCAAACCAACCCAGCAGCAAAGTGAGACCATGCTGCAAGGCTCGTGTTGTGTGATATAATCAGCAAGGAAGTGAGTGAGTGAGTGAGTGAGTGAATTCGTGAGCCATCGCATATGTAGATATCAGGACATTACTAGCCTAGTCTCCGTGCCCCAGATGTAATCAATAAAATAGAATTAGACGGGAAATATACAAATACCTAACTATCGGAAATAAATGGCCAGTTAGCGCCCCATATACGTACTTACAGCCTGTGCACCTAAATAAGCAAGCAGGCAAGCCCTAGGTAACTCACACACGCATATAAAATAATACAAGTTCCTAGAGCTCACGGCTTGCCTCCCTTTCTGATCTCCTATGTATGTATGTATGTACTGTACAAGCTTCTATGTATGTAGAGAACCTCCAATATTAGGTGTGTAGGTTCTTTAGGTTCTTTCTACGCGTCAGTTCGATTTCTATATATATAAATAAAACCCACGACGTGAGTAGCTCGGCGAGCAAGCTGGGAATAACACTTATGACTTTTTTTACGAAAAAAAAAAGAAAAAAAAAGAAAAAGAAAAGAAAAAGAAAAAAAGAAAAAAAGAAAGAAAAGAGAGAGAGAGAAGAGGAAAAGAAAAAAAGGTTGCGCAGGTATCCCCAATAGTATTATGCCTTTAGGTAGCATATCATATTAGACCAAGATGGAGATTTATCGCAGGAATATCTCCAAGAATTATGTACTAAGATACTGCGCCCTAAGAAAAAAAAAAGGAGTAGTTAGACCTTCTTCTATCTATAGAAGTATTAAGAGGTATATATATTCAGTCAAGGTTTACTTAGGTATACTTACTACATAATATATGAGGTTATATTTATATGGCATATTATATAAGGAAGCAAGCAGGTGGTTTGGTTTTGGTGAGTAAATGGATTAATTTTGTATATTATTATGTTATGTTCTTTGTTTCTCTGGTTTAAACTCGTTTAAACATCTTGACTATTTCTTTTTGCTACCTAATTAGGTATCTAAGGTCAAATAGCACTACCTACTAGTAAGAGCTTTTCACTAACTATAAAAAGAGTTCTTAGAGATTCTGTTATCTCTTTTTTTTTAGCAAGTATCTGAACGTACTTATCTATCTAAACATGCTATAAGAAACCAATTTTCTTGCATACATATATGTACATTATGTACATTGTTCTAGGTATCAGTCAGTCAGTTCTTATTTATTGATATGGATTGAGACTGTTAGTCAGGATGTAGATATCCCCATCGACAATCAATTAAATATCTAGGTAATGTCCAAGAGTTTTTTTTATTTTAATTTTAATTTTAGTCCAGTTTTAACTTTCGTTTCGTGTGTGCCCTCTCTCAGCCTAGTCTAGTAGTCTAGTCTACTCGACAATGCCTGTCGCCAAGTGCAAGTGCATGTGAATGTGGATGTGAAACACGATCTGAGACGCAACCTGTAGAGGATTGTTATCACTATCACTATATCATTATCACTATTAAACACCATATCATATCATATCATATCGAGCTGGCTTATCATTCCCTATCTATAAGAAAAGAAAAGAAAGAAAAAAGAGAGAGAGAGAGAGAGATTCAAGAATACTTCATTCAGTCTTCAGTTCTATGATCGGAGACAAAACTATCTATCTGTCTATCTATCTGTCTGTGTTGACGCAATTGCCAAGATATATTACGTGTATATACGTACAGTACAGCCCTACGTAGGGAGATTAAGTAGGGAGATAGCAAGATTGATAGATAGATAGAATAGATAGGTGGTTTACGTCACGTTCTTTCTTGTTCTCGTTCTCGTTCTATTTCGACATGAAGACGAAGACGAGAACGACGGCAAGAACAAGGACAAGGCAAGCCCGAACCCTATCCGTTTCCGTTACGTTTCATCTATCTGCATACTATCCATCTACCGAGCAAATCAGACAGGATAACAACCTTGTTATCTACCTATCTACTCCGTACATATCTATCTATCTATTGTATCTACTGTTCAATCAGTCAGTCTGTCTGTCTACCACTGCCACTGCCAAGCCAAGTCGTGTCGCATGTATCTTGGCAAGTCTTCAAGGGGTCGCTATTGCGTGTGCCGATTGCGTGTGCATACACAGCAATCATGGCAGGTAGGTAGTCCGTTTTGTGATCAAACCGATAGTACTGGCTGTAGCAGCATTGCGCGGGCGTGGGTGTGGCTATGCTTCTCGTACCCAGTATAGAGAGTTTTAGAGTATAGTAGACATACAGCATAGGGGACGTGGAGTCTGGTCTGTGTACTTAGCTAATTCCATCACGTAGGTAGTCTACGACGCAATGCAGCGCAGCCACCGTGGATGGGGTGGGGTGGATATCCAGCGGTGGGTCGATCAGAAGTTCTTTCTTAGGTAGGTATATCAACTGTATCGTCTATCTATGTCTGCATATCGATCTCTGTTTCTTTTTTTTTTCTCCTCTCCGTTCCTTTTCGTTTTTCTATTTCTGTTCTTCTTCTTTCTCCCTAGTTGTTTATCTTCATTCTTCATTCTTCATCCTCATCTTCTTCTTCTTCATCTTCTTCATTCTGTTTCTTGAGTTGTTCTACTCTCTTCATTTCTTCATTTCAATTTTATCATTTCAGTATTTGAAGAATTCAAATTATTCGAATTCAAAAACAGAAAAAAACGTAACGAAAAGAAAGGAATTGCCCACGTAGGTAGGTATCTTATTACTTCATTTCCTGTTGCTCTCTGCTCACTGCTCTCACTGTTCCTTACCACCAATTTAACCCCCATTTCTTGATCATTTTCTTTCCTTTCGATCGATGATGATAAATGATCGACAAACTAACTGACTGACTGACTTATTAGAGAAAAAAAAAACGCCTGTCTGAGCTGGCCTCATTGACAGCGGAACAAGAAACGAACACGAACAAGAACACGAAAATGGATATGAAAATGAATATGAACATCTACCTTCATCTGTATCTTCTGGTCGTCCTGTCGGGACTGGCTGGACTAGCTGCTGCAGCGCACGACACAAGCCAGAGTCAAACCCAAGCCCAAAGCCCAACTACAGGCAGCAATAGCGGCGGTAACAGCAATCAAGACGACAACAACAATCATGTCGGTGGTGGTGGTGGTAGTGGTGCTGCTGCTGCTGCAACTATCCAAGCCCAACTCCCGTATATCATCCTGCTCACTCTCGGCAGCCTGGCAGCCATCACCGCCATCTACCACCTGGCATCCCGCGTGGCGGCACATATCCGGAAACTGACCAGTTTGAATAACCAGACGCAGCGCGCCTTCGTCCAGCCTCACCCAATCCTGGCTGTGTTGAAGAAGCATCTGATATATGCGCCGCTGCTGGGGACGCGGCACAACAATGAGTTCAAGCTCAAGCTCGGCAGGTCCGGAATCAACATGGGCGCTGTGCCCGGACGACTCCCGACGCTGCTCATTGCCGGACTGGTGGCGATGAATCTGGTGCTCTTGCTGATTGATATCCCCTTTTTGGATCCCGAGCAGGAGGTTGCTGGCATGCTGGTCAGTCGAGCGGGTACCTTGACCGTTATCAATCTGTTTCCCCTGATCTTCATCGCCGGGCGTAATAACATCCTCATCAAGCTGACGGGTGTTTCGTTTGATACTTTCAACCTGTTCCACCGCTGGTTGGCGCGGATTGTGGTCCTCGAGGCGATTACCCATGCTCTGTCGTATATCATTCCTGCGGTACAGCAGGGTAAGTTATCTTTGCTGAAAACATTCGGCATGGTTATTGACTTGCTTCTGCAGGAGGGTTCGCAGCTTTCCTACAGTCAGTACGAGAAAGCACGCAAATTCTGACTGGACTTGTGGTGAGTTATATTATACTCAAGAGTCGAGAATACGTGGTAATCAGGAAAGATACGCTGAACTGATTCTAGACAGTCATCATGTTCACCACCCTCATGCTACACTCGTTCTCCGCCCTCCGCCACGCCTTTTACGAAACGTTTCTTCACATGCACATCCTCGTCGTTGCCGCCGCGCTGGTCGCTGTCTGGTACCACTTGGACGGATATCCGCAGCAGGTCTGGATTGTTGCCGCGATCGGTGCATGGATCGGAGAGGTAAGTACTAACGTCCTGCACTTGCAACTGGCTTGCTGATGTCTGCAGCGAGTAACGCGTCTGGCCATCCTGCTGTTCCGAAACGTCGGCAAAGGAGGAACGACTGCTCTCGTTGAGGCTCTGCCCGGTGACACCCTCCGAGTTTCGATCAGGATGGCCCGTCCATGGAGATTCCGTCCGGGCCAGCATCTGTATCTGTACGTCCCGTCCGTCGGGCTGTGGACCTCCCACCCATTCAGCGTCGCATGGAGCGAGGGACAGGAGACTCTCAGCGAGGACAAAGGCCTGGTCATGACCCGCCAGGACATGCTGTCCACAACGACGCTATCCCTCCTGATCCGGCGCAAGAAGGGCTTCACGGATCAGCTATATAAACGCGCAGCGAACAGCGCCTTCGGCCGCGTATCCCTAAAAGCCTTCGCCGAGGGGCCCTACGGAAGCCTCCACAGTCTCGACTCGTACGGTACAGTAATGCTCTTCGCCGGCGGCGTAGGAATCACACACCTGGTCCCCTTCACACGCCATCTAGTAGCCGGCTTCGCCGACGGCACAGTCGCCACGCGACGACTGACGCTCATCTGGACGGTGCAATCGCTCGACCATCTCGAATGGATCCGGCCATGGATGAAGACCATCATCGAGATGACCCGGTGCGAGGAGATCCTCCGCGTGCAGATCTTCATCACCCGGCTGGACGACGTCCCCAGCATCAACAATAACAACCGTCCAGACTCGATCATCCAGATGTCCGCCGGCCGACCACAGATCGACGTGATCGTCGCGGCCGAGGCGAGTCAGCAGGTGGGCGCGATGGGGGTCATGGTCTGTGGCGCGGGCAGTCTGGGCGACGACGTGCGACGCGTGTGCCGCAAGAGACAGAGTCTAAGTACTATCGACTATATGGAGGAGAGTTTCACGTGGTAGGAGTAGGAGAGATTCGTACTTCCCTAGCTAGATCAGGTTACATTCGTTTGTTTGTTTCCAACTGATTGATGGTTGCAAATGCTTGGGTTGGGTTGGGTTGGATTGGATTGGATTGGATTGAGAGAGGGAGAAGAGAGGAAGCTTCACCGGGAGGAACCATGGAAATGGATGGCAACCACATCCACTCGCTCACTCAGGTACCTAAGTAGTATGTCATGTCCTGATACTCTTCTTCCAGAAGAAGTCATCGCTCGTTTTATCACCGAGTGGAATTCAATTCATAAATTGTCGATATTGAAGCTAACAAAATTGACTGGAGAGATACAATAAGGAGTGTTTGTAAAAACAATTTATTCATTTATATATCTCTTATCCTCAGGTATATACATGACATGTTAAGCCCATAGGCATAGTCATCCGTCATCTAGCAGCTAACTGCAATGCATTGCATTTCCGACCTGCGTGCTTGCATACCTCTACGCCTTGATCTTGTCGCGCTGGCCGTAAGAGCGGGTGACGTAGTCACCCTTGTGGACGATGAGGTCCTCAGGGCGGTAGTCGTGGCGACCGGAGAAATAGCTCTCCAGGATGCGCTTGGTACCCTCGGCGTAGCGGACCTGCGCATCGATCGAGGTACCGGACATGTGAGGAACCATGGCGTTACCACCGCCCCATGGGTGCTGAGCGTAGCGGAGCGGGTGGTCCTTGGGAGCGGGCTGAGGGAACCACACGTCGCCACCGTAGCCGCGGAGGTGGCCGCTCTTGAGGGCCTCTGCGACATCCTCCTTGACGACGATGGCACCACGGGCAGTGTTGACGAGCCAAGAGCCTGTCTTCAGTTAGCTTCAAGTCCTAGAGACAAGGAATTCTATACTCACCCTTCTTCATCTTGGAGATCAGGTCCTTGTTGAACAGACCACGGGTCTTCTCGTGGAGAGGGCAGTTGATGGTGACAACGTCACACTGAGCAAGCATCTCCTCGAGGTTCTCGACACGGCGGCAGCCAATCTCCTTCTCAACCTCAGGAGACAGGGGCTGGTAGTCGTAGTACAGGAGCTCCTTGCACTCGAAGGGCTTGAGACGGCGCAGCACACGCTCACCAATACGGCCGACGGCAACGGTACCGACGACCTTGCCCTTGAGGTCGAACTCGTTCTTGGCGACGGCGGCAACGTCCCATTCGCCGCGGGCGATCTGCTCGTGGGCAGGGACGAAGTTGCGGACCAGGAGCAGGATGGTCATGACGACATGCTCGGCGACGGAGTCGACGTTGCAGCCAGTGACCTCAGCAACGGTGATACCGCCGTTAGTCTTGTTGGCCGCGTTCAGGTCGACGTGGTCAGAGCCAACACCAGCGGTGACGGCGAGCTTGAGCTTCTTGGCCTTAGCCAAGCGTTCCGCGGTCAGGTATCCGGGGTGGAAGCTACCGACAATATCGCGTTAGCGGATGCCAATCAGAAGGACGGCTGGAACGTACGGAGTAGTGATGATGACTTCGGCGTCGACCAGCTCCCGCTCGAACACCGAGTCGGGACCCTCCTTGTCGGAGGTGGTAACGACAGTGTGACCCTGGTCCTCGAGCCACTTGCGGAGACCGAGCTCGTTCTCGGTGGTACCCAGCAGACCGGGCTGCTGCTTGGCGTGTTCACCGCCCTGTCTTTCGTCAGCGAGGTTTGCGCAATTGGAATGATGGACGGAATGGAATGTGTTCCTGTCCGTTCCAAGGTGTGTGCAAGGTTTCGGCTGGGGTGTGGAATACTTACGTCATAAAGGCACATCAACACTTTGACCTGTCGATTGGCAGTCGCGGTTAGTGTACGAAGTCCAGTAAACGGAGACGAGCATGTCAGAGGGACACGCTGGAAGCCAGCGCGGGAGGAGAGGAGGGAGCTGCCAGCAGGACGCTGGAGCTGCCGAGAAAGAGCACGAAGAAATACCATCTTGATGGATGTTTCTCAAAGACTCAACAAGGTCTGAGAAGCAAAAAAGATCGACTTTCTCTCTGGGAGAAGAGGAGATTTAAGTACTTCGGATCTGCAAGACAGCAGTCAGTCAGCATGAGGTCATACATGAGTAGGCATGCAGCATGCAATATCAGGAAGGTTGCTGCCGAGCTTGCCCAGGGACGCGGAGAGGCCTCCGATCAATGCGGGGAAGGAGCGACCAGGCAGTGCGACAACCTTCCCACCAGGGCAGGCCAGCATTCCGCACCAGCACCCTAACAAGGTGCAGCAGGGGGGCTAGAGTGTTCTGTCATGTTCTGTCACATACCAGTTTAACCTCAACTGACACAGCGAGCTGAGGCAGGAAAATCAGAAGATCGAAGACGATGCTTGATGCTTGATGCTTGATGATGTTGGAATGGAAAGAGAAGATCGTGCTGAGGAGCAGAGGGAACGCAGATATATATACCCCTCCAGCCCAACAGAATTCCCACTCTGGACATCCTGGAAACAGGCTGCGCGGTTATTGTGTTACCCCATCGAGAAAGGGTACAGACTGCCCCACCATCGAGAGGCGTTGAGAGAGGCAGAACTGGGTAGGGTCCGGAGGGATACGAGGCCCAATGCCCGGCAGGAAAGGCGCACACTGGCCGAGGGGCCCGGCTCACCGATGTCGAGGCTCCGCAGCCGAAGGAGGGGCTTGATGTGATGATGTCTGATACAACATCCTCTGGTTGCAACCCGTCAAGGACGGTCTCCGCACGACGAACGGTGACAGGTGATGAGCATCGTTCCGCTCTCTCCGTCACCAGCAGTCGATCTCATCTCGTAGACCGCATCCAAACTGGGAAGCGCCTCTATGCAGCTTCCACCTCAGGAAGTCAGATCTGGCAAATCAGTCGCGCTCGGGAAGCCGATGTGAGGTCTGCCAGATCGAAGCCCAATGGCCGCAGGCCTTCCCCCTTGTCTCTCCAGACGAATGCGGGGTCTCCAACATCCTCCAATTACCAACAAACAACGCTGCGCAAGGAGGGGAACCGCGCATCTGCAGTCCAACCACTCGGCCAATTGACTAGTCCAGCAGCCATAGCCATTACCTAAGTTAGTTTCGCTCGCTGTCAACCTGCGATGCGCATGCCTGCGAGTGCTCGCGGGTGTCTGCAGGGTCACAGGGTCCTCGCAGTCCGCCACGAAACCACCGCGGAGTCACGTGACGGAATCTGATACAGTTACGATCTCCCCTCACGCTAAACCGCATCGGGGAGATTTCCAGCCCCGCCAGTGAGGGGAAGCTGACATAATGAGGGGACCCATTCGAGCAAGTTCCCCCAGGACATGTAACATGCAATATGCCATGTCACCACTCAAATTTGCGGCGGTATATGGTCATCGAACATCCGCAAGGTGCCGTGATATATTCCGCAATTAGAAAATCACAGTCACTGCGTCATTGACCCTCCACGCAGTGGGCCCTTGATGCAGGAACGCGCCGTACTCTAAGAGTCACCATCATCAAGATTTCCTGTTTCGGACGCCTGGAGGCCCTCCGAGATTTACCCGGAATTCCCCCTTGAAGCAAGTCATGACTAATGGCATCCGACTATCCTGAGGGGAGTACCCGCTCTTCCGCAACTTTGACGTATGCGTGGGGAACGCGATCGACCTTCTCCAAAAATAAAAAAAATACTCCGTAATAAACGCGCCGCACAGACGGACAGGGTATGGACTTATTGGAAGCATAGAATTTCCGAGAACGGACATCTCACCGCGGCACCGCCGGCACAGTTTCGGTGTGCGCTCGTTTTGAAAAAGGAAACACCATTAGGATTCTGATCTCGAAAACGAGTTCTACACATACCACAACGTGGTCTGTGAGATCACTGACTTGCGCCACAGTTGCGGTGAATGTGTTGGCAAGCATCTACTGCGACGATGCTCTTGACAAAAACTACTTCACTAATCGACCAGTGAAAATGGTGAGAATTGTTGCAGTATGCACGTTGAATACATACAACACCGCGAACGGGTGTTTTGCATCGTGGCAACACTGCTGAAGCATTCTCTGTGATGTGGCCGCTCGATTCGAATCTTTCCAAGACACAGTCTGTGCCCTGGAATCCAGAGTCCTCCGTTGTCGTACAGCCTGAATGGCAAGTGCGGATTGAGCGGTGTGCGAGCGGTCCCTGCGTTGAATATGGTCTTGCAGACATTCGCTTCAGATGTTCCTGGACGGCGAGACGACAGAATCCTGACAAGTGATACGGCCATCTTCAATGGCTAATGATTCGACTGTTGCAGCAGACCTTTGCGTATCAAGCTTCCAGACGATGGCTTACTATTTGGCCGGCTGTGCAGATCCGGCACTGAAACTCCTACTTGCTGTCGCAGGTTTATTCGAGACTCGACATGCTGTGTCTACTGCACGCGTCTTCCAGTCCGCCCGTTTCCAGTGGCAGGGAGCAGACTACTCTTCAGAATCCTCGAAGACGTCAGAGGAAGGGTACGAGAGGAGACGACGCAAAGAATGCTGCGTCCATATGGAATGGCAAGGGAGAGAGCCCGTCTACGCCCTGTCTATGGTGATTTTTGTTCACACGTGGCCATCGAGTCGGATCACCTGATACGGACCACGACCACGTCAGAAGACTTACGGCTGTCATGAAGACATGCTATGAACTGATTGGTTTTAGGAGCTCGCAGGCATTTCTCTGATCGTCACCTCCGCAGATCCAATGGACTAAATTCCGCTCTCGATAAAATACCCAGGTAGAGACACCACCGGTCCAGCCTGATGATATCATTCATCGAGTCAGTCGAGTGCCTCCTCTTTCACGAGCGTTCATACTCGGAAGATAAGAAGATTCGCCAGGTTTCGAATTCCCAAATACTACACGCAGAACTGATCCACATATGATGACTTGCGATGGAGCCAGAGTGGCGGGAATATCTGCTCGTATGCCGACATCTGGATGATGGATGAAGGACTCGATTCACCCACAACCAACATTGTCAACATCTGTATCTCTGGGCTCCACTTCACCAAGTCAACACTCGGGCAATAATTCTGCCACTCGCGTAGCTGAATGACAAACGGGCGGATCTGGTCGTGGGAGCACACCATTTCGGTAGGGACACGTTAACAACCTAGTCGATCGGTGTCAGGCGCTCCCTCCGGCATCACAGTATCAAGTGACGTCTAGATAGATAGCTGAATGATGCTGTGTATGTGTATGATTGGGCATATAGCGAGAACGGGTTTCTCGAGGATGACGATCCATCTCAGCTACGTACAGTGCCTAACTCATATAGTAGAGTAGATTTAGGTACGAAGTAGTAGTGAGTGTTAAACGGGGTGATCCACCACTTGCGTTGACCCTTATCTCTTCCACTCCATTCCCTGGTGGATGGTCCACGTGATTGAACTATTACAACACATACATACATGCGATTTGGGCAGTCCTTGTTTCATCTCAGGAGAAGTAGTCTTAAAATTTGTCGGAGACTGAAGGATACTGAGAGAGAGACTGGTGACTATGGAAAGAATAAGGATAGAGGGGAAAGAAAACAACGATGGGCTTTTTATAAGCTGAAACCTCCATATTTGGTGTAGATTTCCATCACCTTCCTTCCTTCCTTCCTTTGTCGCGGCTATTTAGTTGCAGGCTTCATTCACAGCCAGATCGATCGCAAACTAACTCCCAGAACGTTGACAAAATTCTAGTTATCTTACTGTCGATGGATTGAAATTTTTTTTAAAAAAAAAATCCCAAAATAAATAGCTATGTCAAAATTATTACTACCTAGGTATATATTATATTAAAGGTATTATTAGAATTAGGGTATGAAACGAAAAAAAAAAAGGACAGGAGAAGAAGAGCATAAGAGCACTGTCAAAGAGAAGAAAGATCTCATTTTGGTTGCGACCTATCTTGCTAAAAGCCAAAGAAAAGCTAAGCTAGGGAAAGAAAAGAAGGGCCTAAGTTTACAAAGTATAGACAAGCTGGACCCTTCCTGGAGATCTCCTTTTCTTTTTTTTTCTTTTTTTTCTTTTCTTTTCCCTTACTCAGTGTCTTTCTATTGAAAGTCAGGCTATCTCTATCTCTATCTACCTCGAGCATTTTTTTTCCCCTTATGAACTGGGGGATCTCTGCTACCGGGTCAGATCCTCCTGTCCAATTCTTGCCACCCAGTCGATCAGCGCCATCACAAAGAGAAAAAAAAACCCCCCGGGCCCCTGGCCCCCTATGAGTTTTTTTTTAGAAGATTACTACTTACCCTAAGTCTTAATCTGAAATTCTGCGTGCAAAATAAATAATAATAATAATTAAATATTATCGTTCTTTTCCAAAGAAAAGCGAAAAAAAATAAATACAATATATTGTATGAAGTGAATGGTGGTAGGGTGGAGGTAGAACATATATAAAAATATATAGATTAGTTGGAAAAACGTAAATAAATCAATTTTCTCTTAAAGAAAATTACTTCATACCAAAAACCAAAATAGTACTTAAAAATCTTTCTTTATAAAAGTTTTGATTTAAATAATTATTTATTAGAAAAAATTTTACTTTTTTTTTCCCCATAAATATAGTTGCTGTTTATAATAAGCTTGTTGAGAGATGATTGTACTAAGGCTGCCCAGTAACCCGGTTTTGCGGGAAAATGGAAGTGAGTGAACGGAAGGAAACTTTTGACCAGGTACTACTACTGTTGTAACTTTGCTCATGGCCAACCTCAAAATCTATCAGTGCCTAGGATAAAGGAAGGAGATGGAAGCTATCAGCCAGAGTAATTTTTAGACTTAAAATTAGCTCATTTTTTTTATCTTCTTGATAGTTCCAGTTCTAGTTGAATTCAGTTATTTTATCATATTTGTCGACAAAATCAAAGTATGGTGCTGGCTTTGTGTCAGCAGCGAGATTCCTGACTTCGTCGGTAGGAGAGAATGCGGTGACGACCACGGCTGCTGCGACTGGGTGGGTTACGACTACGACTATGATTACGAATCTAGCGCCTGGAGCTTCTCTTTAGTCAGTGACAACATTTTGTGATCTATCAGCAGAGGAATCCATATGATTATAAGCGAGCCTTGTTGAGCATGATAATAATCTGAGATAGAGGGTGACGGGCCAAAAGGAGCAAAAGGTGCTTGCATACACAGATCACATGATATCGAGGTGCATTTGTATACGCCGTCTCCTCTACTCCACAGCATCTAACCAATTCTTGTCAACTTCAGTCTAGTTACGTCATCGTTAGGTCTGATATTGACGCCGAAATTCCATTGTGCTCTTAATCGCAAGTGGAGAAATGATGAGCTTTGACCCAAGAACAGAATTTCTAACACCTCTGCATGATATCATTATTTATTTGGAATTAGTTTCAGGAAAGACCATTATCCAGAAATCGAAACGATGCCACGTTACCTGATCTGGCACCCCACGTGGCAATGCCATCGTCCGAGCGGCATAACCTAAAAATAAAAAGATTATGCATGCTTGACGGTACGGACTCCGTCCGAATAGTCATTGAAAACAATATTCAGACTCTCAAACATGAGGCAGCGTATTTTATTTTAATTCAGAATTATCTACCTCCCTATAAATCTTAATTTAATTAATCTCTTGGGCTAGTGATAGACAATTTCATATCGCGTAGATATCATTTCAAATCAGTCATATCCAACTAATAATTATAATCCTGAAAATTAGTTTGGCCCGTGTAATCCCGCACGGTACAGATGTTCTGTACAATTCTAAGTAGTCAGTCAGTCAAACCTATCTGAAACGGGAAATACCCGCACGCTAAGGCCAAAATATCCGAGAAACTCGCAAGGTTGTCATTTTATTGGATTAATAAATGGCTGCCATGAACTATCCTCCATCGTCAAACCCGGGCGGTTTCACCCCGCATTGACCCAAACCCCTTTCCGTCTCAGCCTTCCTTCCGTCTTCCCCTCACCGCGTCCTTCCGCACTATCCGCAATAACCACCGCCGAGGATGGTGGAATTCGGCGCCAATTTGAAGAGAAAACTCGCTTTCTCGTGCTGCTCTATCTCAATTAACTCTTGGGATGTGTTTCGACTTCAGCACCGGAACGGCAGTTCTGTCTTCTCTGTGATGTGCTGAATTGGTTTCCAGCACATTTCTTCGTACTTCGGATGCAGAATGCGGAAACTTTAGAAAGATCCTGAAAAATGAATTATCTCGCTTAAGAATGTGATGAACGACCGCTCTGTTGGACCATCCTGGTCCACATGTGGATGTGATAGAGCTTGGGCCTGGCAGGGACCATCCTTCTCTGACACCGTTGACGCAAATAAGCTCTGCCGGACGTCAAGCCAAACTCCTGCAACAAATCAACATCCCGAGCTTCCTGATCCAGAAAATGCCTGACACAGCTTCGACCAGGCTAGCACTTCTAATTGTGGCACTGGACCTTATTACCGATCCGGGCCGCTGGTGTCAGTCTTGAGCGCTTCTCAATTTGTTTCTTCTTTTGCACTTTCTTCCCCTTCTTCCTTCTTTCTTGCCTTTATTGTTATCTTTCCCTTCTCTTCGGCCCTGGTACGGCATTTTGCGACTTCAGCTGGCCTGGGATCTCTCGTTGTGTCGAGACTCCGGCAGTCTCGGCCTACAGAGATTTGTCGCTACCTTTTTTTTTTCTGATTCTATTCTTTGACAATTTCTTTGTTCGTTCTTTATTATTATTTCCTTTATTCTTCACACCGAATGGAAAAACTTCTAATGTCGGCTTCGTCATTCATTTAAATCGTCTTCTCAAGACGACACCATGGATTATTCTGTTACCTCTTCAGGGGCGGTAGCCCAAGGAAGTCATGTCTCGACCAACACTTACACAAACGAGACGCAACAGTTGATTATGGAGCTGACTCGCCAGAATGATGTCAAATATGGAATGTCGACGATACTCCTAGTGGCCTTCAATATGGTGTCTGCGGCAATCGTCGTCGGTCTGGTGTTCTATGATGCAAGGAGCCTGGCAAAGACGACTTTCCTACCGAAGACAGGGTATGTCAGCTTCTCAAGCACGTCAAAGTTGCCTGGAGGAATAACATTCGACAGGAAGAGACCAAACTTGCTTCACATGGTCCATCCCGCCGAGGTGGTCCCACTGTCACTCTCTACGGCCATTCTGGCCCAGGGGGTGGTCTTTCTAACAGTCCAAGCCATAGGAATTGAGGCCGTCATGATCCAAGATTGTCGACCGATCGGCCAATTAGTCTTTCCAGGTGCGTCCCAAAGCCCCTATTGCCAGACTTGCCAGACGTCTAACCATGTGCAGCTATCTGGATCGTCGGGTTCGTTCTCTTCGTGTTCGGAATCGAGACGGTCTATAGGGGTCTTTGGAAGGATCGATTTGCCTCTCGTGGTCGATGGAATGTCACAATATGCTGGGTCGCGGTTCCTGTCATGCTACTTCTCACATGGATCCCTACGAGCGTTCGTCAACCTGCGCAGGACAGCTGTGTTGCTAGGCTTCTTGTGTTTGCCCTACCGTGGGCCGACGTGGCTTTTGGAATCACACTGGGATTGATCATCTCTTACCTTGCCATGGGCGGGATATTGGTGGCTCAGCTGCTTCGCACGGCCAAGTTGGACCGCACAGAGAGGATCGCCGCCAGTCGGATGGTCTACTATCTGGGACTTGCAGCAGCTCTCTTTGTAGGTTTCCCATGTATCTGGTGGATATTTGTCTGTTGCTGACGGCGGCAGTCGTTTGTCATACCTCTCTGGGGGCAGGTTACATTTTCTCGACGCTCCCAAGCGACCTTCATGATGGCGACGGTGGCGTTGAACGTGTTTGGAATTGTCAACTCTTTTCTCCATCTCCTGCTTCGATCAAATGCAGACAGCATGGCCATTTGTCCGGTGGAATCATGGCAGGGAAACAGGAAATGGACATTCTTTGGTTCGAACGCGTTGGACTTTGGGCAGCATATTACCAGCCCAGTGACTTTGGCGGACCATCGCAAGACTGATCTGCAAAGTCTTCCGTCCAGAAGTCCTTCGAAGAAAGACAATAGCGAGGGCGACACTGAGAGCAACGCCTCAAGCAAGTTGAAGCCGAATCGGCCGAATCCTTATAAATCTCTCCCTCCGCCACCGCGGTTGGTGGAACGCGGGCCCCCTAAACATTCTCGGAAAAGATCTCAATACTCAGTCTTCCCGACGGAAGAGAGCACTCGACAATTGCGTCCGTTGCATCTGTTACATCCACCATCGAGCATCTCCGAGGCCGTTGACGAGAACATGTTGCATCCGCCAAGAGCGCCCTTTGCCAACTCACATCATCGCCATTCCTCTGATGTCAGCTCGGCCACGGTCCAGATAGGACTTCGCTTGAGCAATATTAGCATTCCTGCCATACGCTCGTCAACTCAAAGATCCCAATATTTGGCTGCTCCTTCCGGCCTTCGGGAAGAGCTTCGTTTGTCCGCAAACTCTGCCCACTCTTTGGACGTTCCAGTGACGCTCCGATCGCCGACTGACAAAGTACCAGAAAGTTGGGTGCAGACATCCGGAACACAAGATTCCAATGCGAAGGCCCCAGAACCAAGCAGGAAGAAAACCATTTCCCGATCGGCGACGATGAAGGAACTACCACCGCATCCGCCGCTGGATTTCAAGGTCAAGCAGGCGGAAAGAGACCTTGAGTCAGGGTCTGAGATTGAATCGTCGGCGCAGCAGAATGAGCAGTGGCCTCTCCGCAATTCGCAGGATATACTACTACCCAAGAAAGCATACCAGCCTGAAAATCGGTGGGCCGGATGGATATAGTGGACAGTTTTCCGAGCGAACATTTGTTCTGGTTTATTGTTTTCATAAATTCTGTTCTCTTCGTGCATACAGCTGTATCTGTATCGTTATTGAACCATTTCACGTGTGTAAAGTACATTTTCACTTCTGCTATTCTTCTTCATGATGTTTATGTCTGTCACGAGTATTGAGATCGACTGCAACGACAGTTTCATTATGTGGATACCACATTGCTTCCTGTCCAACTGGACTCGACTCGTTAGAAGACGATTGATTGATTGGGCTGGATTAAGGAGACTCGCCATGTTTCTTCAGTTCTAGTCGATCATCTTTAGTACACTTATCAAGTTAGGGAAGATTGATGTATGTACATTCATCCTTTCTCTGACATTTAGTTCCCTTCTTTGATATCTGATAATATTCTTGCTCCCTGTACGGAGTAGTTCACAGAGAAGATTCAAAATGAATTGGAATAGTTTACATAGTTTCCTAATGATTTAAAACATAAAACTAGGGCTTTTTTGTGGGTCAGGTGTGATTGCTGCCTAATTTCCGATTGGAGGCACACAAAACCCAAAACTGCGACTTTCTGCTTTAGCCTCTACTTCATCACCTCTCAGGGCTCCACAAGCTGATAAATTCATACATCAGTACGGCATGACAACGATTTGATTGAACTCGCATTTGAATGGAAGCCGTTGTTTTAATGGATTTGACCAGACGGAATTTCATATCAGTGTCTTGTTAAGAACGGCAGGAAGGAAGAAGATGCTGCTCTTCGCTCGCGTCTTGTCTGCAATTCTGCGTCCATCTTTATCTTCATTCTCCACACCCCCGCGAGAAGCTCCCAATCCCGTTTCAACTAACTAATCTGCAGTAGACATGGAAAGGCCAGAGGCCATTCCATGGGACGAGGCGACATGGGCGAAGTACGACAATGATTGGATCAGACGAGCTCTGTGGAATCCATGGAGTAGTTATTCCAAGCAAGTGATGATGACTAATCATAACTAATTTTAAATATAGAACATGCGACTGACAGAAAGAATAATTAAAATATATAGATTCAAGGAGGAACAAATAAACCGCCTTCAGGGCATTGCGGACCGCTGGTTGTCTTCTAAGCCAGAACTAACGGCGATTGTCCAGGAGAAGATCCGGTGGATAGAAGAATGTACTCCGCCAGGACCGGTGTATGTGTGCAATGAACGAGGTGAATGAAAAGCATTGTGGGAGTTAAATATATGCTAACCTGACACGGACAGGATTCCTCCGTCAGAGCCTCCGGGATTGAAACCGCTGGCATACTATCAGATCGAAGAGTTGAAAGAACTGATGGCCACAGAATCATGGGTCAACGACAGAAATAAGGAAAATATCAACGCAGTTCTTGCTGTCTATCGGTCGGGCTAGCTAGAGCCACGGGCTGGGATCCCAACTCACTGGTACAAAGGAATAAGGAAAGAGGTTGATATCGGACCGCCTGGTTCTGCGAATCGTCGAGAAGCTATAGAGAACTGGAAGAAGCAACACGGATCCGATGGATCTTTCTGGATCGAATGTGTAAGTTTTTTTTCCTGCTTTCTCCCTTTATCTTGTGAGGTGAGATATATATATATCAGTCTTATAATTAGCCAGTCTGTCCATCTATCCTCCAGAACCACAACGGCCCAATTTCGATCCTTCAAGGGATGAGGTAACGGCTTTCCACAAGGTAGGTGATGGCGTGATTCAACTGGTTCGATTTCAAAATATTAATTAACTAATGTCCTTTCGAAAAACTAGATGTCCGTTCTTGTCCGAGTTCCTGGGATAGAAAGGGTCGAGCAATTTGAAGTCCTTGATGACTCAGCGTCCTCCTACCTTGAGTTATTCAGGGACGATTGCATTCTCCTCGGCTTTGATCGGCATTTCCTCGTCATACCAGAACATCTTCAGTGTGGCTATGAGCGGACGGTAACTGCCAACGGCATTGTGAGAATGCCCAAGATACTGGTGGAACTCCAATTTGTCGCACAAGACGGCACCCCCATAGGCGAAATCCACCCGGTCAAGGCCGTGCTACCTGAACAATACAGCTGGGAACGCCCTAGATGTTCCGGCCAGGCCCTTCGAATGGTCTTATTTACAGCACCAGGACACATTGGACATGGAAATCTTTACGTGGGTATTAACAAGACCCGTTGTAACTGCACTCCCAGCCAAACCTCGAAATTGAAATTGAAATTGAAATTGAAAAAGCGGGATCAAGAGAACCCTGCTGACTGGCAACATTTCAGACTTCCCAACATGGGAAATCCGCGGACTTTGCCCATCCCAGAAAAATAAAATCCCTCCAGGTCAATAACATGGTAGGGAATCAAACGGCTCGCGAATACGGAGTACATAACACAACGTGAACTTGCGTGTTAGAACGTCGCCGCTTAGATTTCGCCAGCGATGCAATGTCTGAACTTGAAAGCCAGGTCAACTGGCATTGAAGAAGTACATGGTCTGTCTTGAATGAGTTCTTCTCTTTTCCCTTTTTTTCTCTTTTTTCTCTTTTCTCTTTCTTTCTTTCTTCCTTCTATCGCTATTTGAAAAAAAAAAAAGAGGCAGGGAGGGAACAGCAGGAAAGCATATTAGTTAGTTAGTCAATGTAGAGTACATGTACATACATACATACATACATAACACAGTACCTAGCTACTTGGCTAGGTTTACGTGGATGGGATAATTGTGATTGTAATTGTGATTGATAATCACGAGCCTAATGATTACTGCAACAATTGGATATATCCAATCTGAGATCATTCTTCTCTTTCTCCCCGTGCAGAATAGATAATCCGCGGGAATAAATATTATGTTATATTAGTTTCCATTCATCTGTATAATACAAAAAAAGATCTACATCTATATCTAGTACTGTAATGGACGTGTACATTACCTATAATTGGAGTGACTGTATGTGTAAGAGCACAGCGCCTCTGCCGTATATAAGAAAGACAGGTAGGTAGGTAGGTATATACATAACATATCTGTATACAACAAGCCTTACTTACGTAAAGGTCTTGCCGCTTTATTTCTTGACTAACTGGAAAAGAGAAGAGAGAGAGAGAGAGAATAATATACCTGGTCTTTATGCCGGGGACTTTTGGCCATAGGGCTTCTTCTTCTTCTTCTTCTTCTTCTTTTGTAAAAAAAATAACTTCCTTTCCAGACGGGCTTCCTACCTACCTAGGTAGATATATTCTACGGAGTATTTCCTCGGCATATTCCTTATAATACAAAGATGGTAGACGTACATACACAGGTTGGCGTGACGACAAATTAGGTAGTCGAGTCGCAAACGGAAAGTTCAGTCAGCGTACTAATAACCGCCCTTATTCTTTCCTTTTTTATATTTATATAGTACAGCAAAAAAAAAGGGAGGGGGAAAAGTGTTGTCTAGAGGTTACCTCTCAGAAAACAACATTAACCAACTTCCCCCCCTTGACAACAACCACCCGCCGGCGCTTCTCCCAGTCGTTCTTCTCGCGCAGCCACCGCCGCCCTTCGTCCGTCTCCAGGATCCGCGAAATAATCCAGTTCTGCTCCTCTTCTGGCGACGTCGGCGATAGCAGTCGCGGGATGGTCACGCTGAAGCGGAGCTTGCCGTTGATTTGCACGGCGACGGTTTGGCCGCCGCGCAAGGAGAGGGTTTCGGCGTCGGAGGCGCTGAGGAGGGGCGTCGGCCAGGGTGCTGTTGCGATGGTTGAGGGCAAAGCAGCCTGCTGCTCGGCTGCTGCCTCTGGCAAGACAGAGCTGTGGAGGACTTCCCAGCACTCAGAAGTAAGCGCTGGAGCGACAGGCGCAAGCAGCCGGAGGAGAGACGACACGCAGAGGTACAGCACGGCCGGTGTCGTCGGTGGCGACGAGGCCAGTGCGTTCGTCAGCTTCGTCAGGTCGGAAATCACCGTGTTCAGCGCGTACGGGTTGCTTTCTATGCATTGCGTGACGGAGGCGATGGTTCGGTGAGTGGCCAGAACGGCGTCAGCGTCGCTGTCTGACAGCTTTGACAGAGCCGGAAAGGCGACTGCATGACTAGACGCCAAGTCACTGGCAGACAACTGGAACGACGATTCAGACAAGTTCTGCCGCGCGTCCTGCACCACCTTCCACAGCCGCACGAACCACCGCTCGATGCCGACAATTTTCGTCTCGTCCCAGTCGAGCACCTCGCCCGCCGGCGCGGCGAACAGGACGTGCGCGCGCGTGGCGTCTGCTCCATACTTGGACACGCACGTCGTCGGATCGACGCCGTTGTGCTTGCTCTTGGACATTTTCTCAAAGGACACATTCGGCGTGATCTGAGTGCCCTTGATCAGCGGCTTGTCAGGATTTGTCAGGTCGACTTCGGATGGCAGCAAGAATCGTCCCGTCGATGGCTCCGTGTAGGTCTTTCCATGCACCATGCCTTGCGATATGAGCGTCCGGAAAGGCTCTGCGGGCGCTGCCGCAGCACCGGAGTGAGCAATCTCGGGGAAGAGTTCCGACTGCGCAAGGAACTTGTAGATGAAGCGGGCGTAGAGGAGGTGCAGAATCGCGTGCTCCACGCCGCCCACGTAGATATCAACCGGCCGAGCCGCAGACGGTGAGAATGGCAGGTGTTCATTCGCTGGATCCAAATATCTCAGGTAATACCATGACGAATCGACGAATGTGTCCATGGTATCGGTATCCCGCTTCGCAGGCCCGCCGCAGCTGGGACACTCAGTATGCAGCCATTCCTCTGCGGACTCAAGGGGATTGCCCTTCTTGCCCTTCAGCCAATCGCCTTCAACCTTTGGCAACATCACCGGAAGCTGGTCGACGGGAACAGGAACCGGACCGCAGGACTGACAGTGGATAATGGGGATCGGAGTGCCCCAGTGGCGCTGCCGGCTGATCAGCCAGTCGCGCAATCTCCACGATTCCGCAGTCTCGCCGCGGCCAAGCTGCTTGAGATCGGAAACGATCTGTCGGGCAGCCTCCTTCGAGCTGAGGCCTTGGTATTTCCAGCATCTCGCAGTGAGGAATCCTTCCTCGGTGAACGCCTTGGCGTCCTCGGCAGGGACAATACTGGTGGCCTCGTCCTGGACAGTAGATTCCGGCTGGATGACCATGGAGATGAACTCTGGCTTCACGTTTTCTTTGAAAAAGGCCAGGTCTCGAATGTCATGGCCTGGCACGCCCATGACAGCCCCCTCTCCGTAGCCGCTCAGGACGTAAGGAGCAGCAAAAACAGGGAGCTTGCGGGAGAGATGAGGGCTCTCTTTGTCGATGGCTTGCAGCGGATGGGATGCATACACGTCCGCTAACCGATAACCGGCCTTAGAGTCTGGAGGCAGATTGGCAGCCTCGTCCAGGAAACTCTTCAGTGCGGGATCCGTCCTGGCGGCCTTTACAACCACCGGATGATCCAACGACAGGGCAAGGTATTCAACCCCGTATAAGGTGTCAGGACGTGTGGTAAACACCTCCACATCAAGATGCTCGCCGCCAACCGTGATAGGAAATTTGATCTTCGCGCCTTGCGACTTGCCCAGCCAATGCCTCTGCATGGACAACACACGCTCTGGCCAGCCACCAGAAAGAGTATCTAGGTCCTTCAGAAGAGCCTCCTTGAAGGCGGTTATGCGGAAGAACCACTGCTTCAGTTTGATCTGCTGGACCTTTGCGCCGGAGCGCCACGAGAAGCCCTTGGCGTCGACCTGTATAACCGGTCAACAAGCAGTTCATGCGAAATCATGAAGTCAGCTTACCTGCTCGTTTGCCAGCACCGTCTTATCGACTGGATCATAGTTGACAAGAGCTTCTGCCTGGTAGGCGAGACCTTTTTCGTAGAGCATGAGGAAAATCCGCTGGGTGTGTTTGTAAAAGTCGGGTGAACATGTCGTCAATTCCTAAGATCAAAGCCACAATTAGCATAAACTACCATGATAAGAGTGCTCAGAACAGGTCAAACATCGACACACCCTATCCCAATCAAACGCTGCCCCGATACTCCTCAGCTGCGCCTTCATCCGCTGTATGTTATCCCTCGTCCACTCCGCCGGGTCGATACCGCGCTCAATCGCCGCGTTCTCCGCCGGTAACCCAAAAGCATCCCAGCCGATAGGGTGCAGGACGTCGTGGCCCCGCATGCGATAAAACCGCGCCAGCACATCTGAGATGGTATACACGCGCAGATGGCCCATATGCAGCGTGCCCGACGGGTAGGGGAACATGGCCAGAACGTAAGATTTGGGCCGGTCGTCTTCTTTCGAGCCAATTCCAGAGGTCGGGCCTGTTATCTTCGTTTTCTCCAGTTCCATCTGCTGCCATCTCTCCTGCCATTTCTTGTCGATCGCGAGGAGGTCCAGCCGGGAGGACGCAGTCGAGGCCGATCTGCGGAGGGGAAGAAAAGGAGTTGCCGTTTTGCCATATCGGGAAGAAATCCAGGCAGGTCCAACATTATTCTGCCAAGCAGTAGTCGTCCTCGTCGTCGTCGTAATTATCGTCTTCCTCCCCGTCAACAAATACCGCCGTCCGCCAAAGACAACTTCGGTTCTCCGGGAAGCAGGAAACATCATTGCGGCGGGAACTTGCGCGCGTGCACACGAGAGGGCGAAAATAGGCATCTTCGTTGTCGTTGTCGTAACCGGCACTGAACTTTGTCCTGTATGAGCATTGTGTCATTCATATCATGTCACGTCATGAGCTGCGTGCCATGCTAGTAGTTAGCTAGCATGAAATTGGGAGCGGTCCATCAATTGAGCAAGAGCTTCAAAAGAGAGATCCGTAAGGAAAGTCTCAACAAGGAATCAATTGAATCAAGGCCGTCTCTCCGCAGCAAATCGATTAATCAATTGTGTTAGAAATACTATTGAATTGATTCCATCGGCGTTGCTGCTGCGGCGGCGTCGATTTTTTGGCTCCGACTCCGGCCCGATGGGGTTAGCGCAGATGATAATAAGCGGACTAACCTGTTTTGGTCATTTACAAACAGCACCTGGGCAGTAGCTCATTGAATTTCCAGGAAATTCCTTTTTGATTTCGATTTGCAAAGTCCGTAGTATATATAGATCGGCTTAAATGAACTATTTCTGGTGGAAAATCGGTATCAATACAGTGAACGTCAATCCCCCCTCTTGTACTGTAGACACATAATATAATATAATAATATTAACAGTCCCAAAATATATACTTGCCTGGGTTAATCTCTATATTATTAATATATATATTTTTTTCTATCATTCCCTACATCACAGTCTATAGATCTCCCCCTCCATCCCGATCGCGCCGCGGAAATGATCCGCAACCACCCTTCCTCTAAAGATGGTCTCCTCTACGATCCCTTCAACATGCTTGGGCTCAACGCGGCCATACCAGATGCCCTTTCCGGCCAGCGGATTCGGGCTCGTCGATATAGACGACGACGACGAAGATGAGGTGGTCATCAGACCCGGCGGGATGTAGATAATCACGTTCCCCGCGTATTTGTGACCTCCGATATGACTGATCAAGCCGATGTTGGCATGGTTGGGCCCATCGACTTTGATTGTGGTGCCATCATTGTTCTCGTCTTGGTTGGTGCCGAACCCTCGTTGCTCGAGCACGCGCTTGAATTCTGCCCGCAGCACCGGACCCATGATCCCGCAGCGCATGTCGCGCCCGCCATGGCCGCAAATCAGAATGGTCGGCGACTGCTTGATATCAATCATGTCCGGGAAATGGGCTACGAGTTCTGGGGCGCGCGTCATTTCTCCCCGTCTGGACTCCGGGACGGCGGAGTGGGCCGGGTGGAGCTCGTGAGGCAGGAGCATGGCCCGGACGAAGGTCTCGAGGTCGACTTCCGACTCAGTGGACGGTGATGAGGACGACGATCCATGCGAAGAAGCAACAGGGATAAAGGGCACGTATTTGAATGCGGGGAAGAGAAAGGCCGAGGCGAAGCGGGACGAGGGATTGGCAGACGGAGAGAAGGATGAATTGGTGACAACGACATTGTTATATGGCTAGATTTTGAAACTCGTCAGTTCATAAATCCCAGCTGACTTTGGATCAGACACGACATACGTCAGCGTATTTCCCTCCTCGCCCGACCAGACCCTTCAAGCCCCGCGCCAGCGATCCCCAGCTTTCACCCACCCCGTCCTCCTCGATCCGGCTGGTCCAATCCTGCTTTCCTGTCGAAATCAGGACCTGCTGCGTATAGGCGGCCATGGTCGCATTGAGCGGGTGCTCATGGTCGATGGGCAGCCCGTCCGGCATGGGCGGAGTCGGCGCGCATGCGCAGGTGGGCTCAGGACATGTCCGGCTGATGGGCAACGGCGAGGACGAGGAGGACAGAGGTCTGAGGAGCAGCGGTGGCCGGCTATTCCTGCACCTGCGAAGGAGACGGAATGCGTTCCAGCGTGGAACGGCTGACCGTGGGAGAGCCATGTTGCAGAGGCTCGGTCGACAGACTGGAAGAGCGTGAGCCCGGAACAACAGGCAAAGAAAATATTAAGCTTATTTAAAATAAAGGAAAAATCATATCGACAAAAGGCATGTACAGGAAAGGAAAAGAAAAGAAAGCACGGCAGGTAATTGTCGTTCAGTCGCCTCCGCAAGTACTCCGGAGAGGCAACGCAGGAAGCGGAGCGGGAGGTTCGGCTTCGGAGATAACAAATCGGATTAAACCCGAATCTCGGATCAGATAAGATTATGGTCATCATCAAGAAGCTGGCTAAATTATCCTGCTCGGAGAAAGATCACTACTCGGCCAGGGACTTCGTCTAGCGGAGAGGAGTATAAATGTGTATCCCACACATTGCTGGGCTGTCAGTTGCTCTGCCGAGGGATTCATCAATATGTTACGCTATATAGACTATACACTGACCGGCCGTAACAGCGCCGGGCTATTAAATCAATACAGTTGCTATCCAAGAGGACGCGGGGGGGGGGGGGGGGGGGACATCAACAACAGTCTAAGAAAAGCAAGCGAGAATCCATACAGGCCTGAAGCACAACATCTCATCGTCACAGCCCGTGGGAGACTTGATATACACACAACTGAGGCAAATAATGGTATCATGGTGGAGAGCAGCGCTAATATCGTCATCAGGAGAACAGCGGAAAGGCGAAAGTTAGGGGAACGGCCGAACCGGTACTTTGGAAATGAATCGCGGAGAGGAGGGGCCAGACCGGTCACGACTGAAGCTCGTGGATCGGCCGATTGTCTTGGGGCTCCAGTTCCACCGGGCCCTGCTGCGGATGGCCACCGTAGCTGTAGAACTGATACGTCTGTTCGTTCGAGTCCTTGTCACTGTACTGCTCCACGGGGGCAGCCGGAGGGGGAGGGCCCCATTGCAAGGGCTCGCCCTCCGCCTGGGCCGCGTGCTGCTGACGACGGCGCCGGAAGAAAAAGCCCAGAGCAGAGAGGATTGCCAGGCCACCGACGCCGACGCCAACCCCGATCCCGGCCTGGGCGCCGGAGGACAGGCGACCGCTGCCGCTGCTGCTGCCACTGCCACTGGAACTGGAACTGCCAGAACCACCAGAACCACCAGAACCGCTGGAGACATCATCTCCGGCAGTTGGCACAGGCGTCCAGTGTCCCGTCCAGCTCTCCTCCCAGCTGCTCTGAGAGCCCATCAGGGTGCAGTCGCTCGCGGCGATGTCGGTGATCGACGGGGTCGCTTGATAATTGGGTCCCGGCGCCTGAGCCAGGAACCAGTTCCCGGTTCCTTCACCCCAGTTAACCCCGACAAAGGCGGCCTGGAGGAAAGCGCGCCCGAGCCCGTAGGTGCCATTGGTGGGAAAGCATGGGAAAAATGGCGTCGGGGTGCTGACCAGTGGGGCCTCCAGCGTTAAGTTGAGGAGCGCAAAGGGGACATTGATCGTGAAATTGGCGGTATTGAGGCTATTTAGCCGGAACGTGAAAGCCAGGTAAGACGGAGAGGTCACGATTTTGCTGTACTCGGGGCTGGACGTATTCCAGTAGTAGAGGCCTAGGGCAGGCTGGAACTGGACCGGCAAGTTGGCCGTAATGGCATCGCAGGTGCTCTGCGGAAAGTAGAGGTAAGGGTCCGGAGGAGACACGAGCACCGACAAGGCCTGCCCAATGGAGGAATTGCCCTGGCCGAGCAGGCCTGTTTTGTTGGCAAAGTCCCACGGAGAGGCCCCGGTGGCAACCCCGAGGCCGATGTCGAGAAGTTCGATAGGGAAAGTGGCAGACTGACCGTCGTACGCTTGCGCCGACACGGGCGCCAGAGCACGAGACCGGTCATAGCCTCCCAAGAAAAGGGAACCCGGGATCTTGAAGGCAACGGATCCGATGTGCAGACCATACGAGTATGACGGGATGACATTGGTGGTGTACAGATAACTGTTGACGAACGTCGTGTTGATATCCGGGAGAGGAGGGTGAGTGAAGGATTGATTGAGGTTGTTCGAACCCAGGGAGAGGATGCCCACCTCGACAGGGTAACTCTGGCTGCCCGGATAGGTCTGCTCGATCGAGTTGACAGTTCTTAAGGAGACATTGGGGATGATATGTCCGCCAACGTCAACGTCATCGAAAGATTGATGGGCGACTCCAAATAGTGGGATGTCATTCACGCCTAATGAGATCTCGCCGTCCCAAGAGAGGCCTGCGATGGAATAGTTGTCCAAGGTCGAAGACTGATCCATATTGAAGAGGGCAGCTTGACTCCCAGAGCAGGCGGCGGGGTTTTGGCAAATCTGGGTGGTGAGAATGGTGCTTTCCCAGTTCCCTCCTGGATACAGATCAAGGGTCTGTGGCGGGGTCCCAACGCCCACTTGGACAGCATACCATGGCCCATCAGGCCCAAAGGTCTTCGTGGACCAAGTCATCTGAAACGGCTCGGGGGCCTCATCTGCGCTCACAGTCGTCCACAGACTGCTCAGGTAGAGCAGGCCGGAAAGGCGGTTCAACATGATATCTGCTGTTCTTTTGTCTTTTGGCGCGAGCGCCGATGGTAGTGAGAGAACAAGCCCGCTATATGCAAGCAAGGTAACGAACGACGAGATGATGCACCTTTTATGTATGAGGATTGAATGGAGGGATCCAACAGAATGGATCCTCACCCACCACTGCCAGAAGGGAGGGATGAAAACACGGGGCGTTGATCAACAAAATAAAGAAGAGAGAAGGGAAAATGTGAGAGGAGAAGAACTGAACAAGAGCGGAGAAAAATCCACTATGTCTGTGCAACGCCGGGGGATAGTTCTTCAGCGCATGACAGGTGCAAAGTAAAGTCTGGCCAGCGTCTAGCGGCTTCTTAACTGGAAGGATTTCCAAAAAAAAAAAGACAGGAGGGTGCGAGAGAAAGACAAGGCTAACAGGCTAGTACGGACGTTGATAGCGTTGGCTTGATGACCCGATCGCGCCATCCAGCGACTAGAAATGGCCCCCGCCGAACCCGAGTCTTGTTCTCCCTATCAATATTAAAGAGGTTCATGATTCATCATATGGAATCCAGTCCGTGCACTGTTTCCTCTTCGACGGATCTAACGGGGAGACAAACAGAGTAGAATTCAGGATTCCAGACGAGTGGCGTGCTGCGTCCTGCCAGAAAGACCCCTGAGGGTGTTCGAGTCAAGATGCCTGCCTTAGGCTGCAGTTGATGAAGATGGAGAACGACCCGACTGCTTGCAAGTGACATTGTGGTGAGAGCGTTGGGCTGAAAGGCCCATGCTCTATTATTCTATCTCGACATCGAGTCGAGCATCTTTAGACTCCGCATGGTATGAGTTTTTTAAAAGCCGCGCACCTGCTGCCAGAATTGGGCAGATCTTGAGTTGCACGCACCTATTTTTCGGAAATTGCATCTTCTCCATTTCTCAAACGCAGCCTTCCCAATGGTCTCCATATTTCCACTGAAGGATTTGCTGGCAGTTCACACCGCGTATCAGGTGGAAGTCAAGCTGGTGGGCCTGCACGAGCCTCATGCTGCCAAGGCTGGTGGACGGGAAATTGGGGACAGTTTGCCTAGCGTCTCGTCTTCATTGGAGAGGCAGAACGTGATGACCAGCGGTTCTGATCCGTCGAACCTACCTAGGTCCGGGTTGGGATTGACTGCTAAGCTGCTTATTGTCAGCCACGATCTGCGTCCTATCTGGTTGGATAACAGCTGGCAAAGCCACACGCAGCGTCGACAACAGCAGCGGGTGGGAGGCAGTGTCTCAGATACAAACCTCTGAGCGATGCAGGAGGAGATCACGATCAAGCAAACCATGATGCCATGGATGATGGTTGGATGATGGCTAATAATAGTCCTGCTGGGCTGATGATGGACACGATCGAAGGTTACTCAAGAGTACTTCCGGAGATGATGGATGTTGATTGTTGGTTGATTCCTCGTGGTGATTGGCGATGCTGAATTCGGCAAGTGCTCCTCCCCCCAATTCAGCCGCATGCTAGTGTCTCGTCACTCTCGTGCTTCCAACAGAAGTGCAACCTGCAGATTGCAGAAGAATCTCATGTTAACTACGGCGTACTCCGTACCTAGGTAGGTGGATAGGGAATACTATACCAGTGGACGTCAAAGGATATCCTCTGTCTACTCCGTCTATCCGGCGGATTAACCATTCAAGGTTGAATCATACGGAGTACGAAAGCCAGCGCTCCTCGTCCTCTCCCCGGATCTTGTCCGGGATTGCGAGTCCCAAGCCAGCAATTCCCATTAGCGGTTAGCCCGCCAAGGCCTCCAGCGCGGCTGGCTTGTTCAAGCTTATCATTAGTAATCTTAGTCATCTCCAAGGGACTGTTACTATTAATATGATAATCCTCTGGACTCGACGTCTCCATGAGAAATTTTCAGTTGTGTTCGATTTGTGATTCTACGTTGACAACCGGTCAGCCACGTCAGTGCTGCACAAATCAATGCAGCCGCATAGGAGATTGTTCCATCCGCAGCATTCCCTATGTCGAGCGACTTATTTGCTTACGTAACTAACTCATTTAAGGTACGATCAACAGTCGGTTCCAGCTTCCGTCCTGGGGCGCTGCCACGTGACTCACGCGAGGGTCAAGCCAATCACGTATGAGGATTACTTTCTTACCTTGGGTCGCTCCCGGGGAAGGTGCGAGGGGCCTTAGGTAAGCGTCACTAAGATTAGGTACGCCCCTCCGGCGCCCACACCCGCGTCGGGGAGTCGGGGTAGGTACCTGACTGAGGCCAGGTGGTCAACACCTTCAACCATCCAGACGAGCCCGACTCGTCTAGCATCCCTCTTCCCTATGGGATGACATCGCTGCTCGCCAGGTTCATCTCATCGTCTCCTTCGAGGACCTTCCCGCCATGTCCTCCATCGCCCGTCTCGTGGACAAGTTCCGCTACTCGCGCCTGGGTCCCGGCGATGAAGAGCAGGGCACCACCCAGGTCAAGGTCAACATCATGCAGCTGCTGACCTCCAAGGCCGTGCGCGCCATCGCCATCATCTCGCTCATGCTTCTTGTCATCCTGGGTCTCTTCCAACTGCCCAGTGCCAATTTCGGCCGTTTCCGCTACACCAGCAGCTCTCCGTCGTCCTCCCCGTCATTGTCGTCGTCTTCATCATCATCCCATCCATCCGACCTCGGTCGACCTGACCTGCTGGACGGTATCGACTGGTCGCGCTTCGCCTACGTGCAGTATGTCACCAACACAGCGTATCTGTGCAACTCCGTCATGCTCTTTGAAATTCTCCACCGCCTGGGCAGCAAGGCCGATCGCCTCATGATGTATCCTTCATCGTTTGCGGTGGAGGGCTCGAATTCGGAGGAGAGCAAGCTGCTCCGGAAGGCTCGGGATCAGTACGGAGTCAAGCTGATGCCCATTGAGATCCAGCGACGGGCGAGCGGCGATGGTAAGTCGTCCATTCCAGTGCCAATCATTGCATCCACCTGAGACTGAGAAAGATGGTTCAGCGACCTGGGCGGAGAGCTACACCAAACTGCTGGCGTTCAATCAGACCCAGTATGACCGTGTGTTGAGTCTGGACTCGGACTCTACTGTTCTGCAGGTATGTTGACTAGCATGAGCCATTAATTTTATTCTAACCGTTTAGACCATGGACGAACTCTTCCTGGCCCCCTCGGCTCCCGTTGCCATGCCCCGCGCATACTGGCTCAACTTTGACGATCGCATTCTGAGCTCGCAACTCATCCTGATCGAACCGTCCGAGTTTGAGTTCAACCGTGTGATGAAAGCGATGAGCGAAGCCAAGTCGAACGATTACGACATGGAGATCGTGAACAAGCTGTACAAGGACAGCGCGCTGATCCTTCCACACCGACCGTACGACCTGCTCACCGGCGAGTTCCGGTCCGACAAGCACAGCGATTATCTGGGCAATTCGGAGGAGGCGTGGGATCCGGAAAAGGTTCTCAAGGAGGCCAAGTTCCTCCACTTTTCCGACTGGCCTGTGCCAAAGGTCAGTTCAAATATGGAATTTAGTTTGGACGCAGTGCTAACAGTCGCTAGCCCTGGCTGACGGCGAGTCCGTCCGTTATCAAGGAAAAGCAACCGAAGTGTGAGAAGAATCCGACGACGGGCGAGGAAGACGACTGCCGGGCCCGTGATCTGTGGCTGGGATTTTACAGTGACTTTAAGAAGCGACGGCAGGTCCGTATCAACTCTTCTGCATGTTCGTCCTGTGACTGACTGGTTTTAGGAGGTTTGTGGCCTGGGGACCGCAAACCACTCCCCGCGCAGTTTCACCGAGCGACGTCCGACGGAACGAAGTCCTTATGAGCCTGTATTTTAATGAGTCATGACGTTTGATACGTTAGCATGTTTCGGTTGAAGTATATTTTGCATTCTATATACCGCTTTCTATATACCTCTTTGTTTGATATTTTGGTTGTATAATGGCAACGGCAAAGCAATTTTCTTCCGATACCTTCCTGAAGCAGGATAATTCTTGCAGTTACCGTTATGGCTCACGTTGCTTGTCCTATCTGGCAGATCCTGTATATGTATACCTATAATATGACGATGGATCATCTCGATATTAAGGACGCTGAAGTCAAAAGAGATGTATTCAGAAAGTTATTAACGCCACGTGACTATAATACCCTACATGCAGGACAGCCGGCTTCACACTATGCAAGTGAGTGGTTGGGTAGCCATCTACAGTCCACTCTCCTCCGGCTAATATAACAATGCGTATCCATATATGCATATGAGAAGGGACAACCAAAAATACGTAGACGTCTGAAGACGTCTATTTCGAATTCGCCTCGAAGGAGGCCAGCGCCAACGACGACTGCGTGAGTGGCCATAGCAGACGGTAGAATCCCACCGCTCCGGCTACAAGCAGCACGTAGTAGGCGATCGTCCAGCCAATGCCAAGTCGGCCTCCGGCAACCTGGAGCTTGCTCACATCGGTATCATCCTTGCCCCGGAGTTGAGGTGGACTGATAGGGATACCAGCTTCAACGCGGCCCCAGAGTCGAGGCAGGCCGCACCAGTTGCAGAAGCTGTGGACCAGGATCACAGCTGGCAGAGAGCCAGTCCGCAGGTACAAAAACGTGGCGAACCAGCCGAAGACGGTCGTGTAGCCGAACTGGAAGATCGACCGGAAGAGGGCCGCCAGGACGGGCGTGTCCGGATGGGTTAACCGGAACTCATAGAAATGATGCACATGGGCAATGCCGAAATAGAGAGGAGAGATGAAAACGATCCGCCCCGGCGACATCTTGGCCAGCAGATGCAGCGAGACGATGACCGAGCGGAAGATGATCTCCTCCGTGACGGGGCCCTAACTCGATGAGCTAGCTTCATTCGCTGATGAAAATGATGTGACTTACAGCGACAAAATTCCGAAAGCCGATCCAGCTACTCAGGCACTCGACGAGTGCCCGTCCTCGAAGCCACTCTTTCCATTCGCCTTCCGCGATGCCCTTTTCGAACAGCGGCCCGGTGAAGAGAATGGCAGTCAGGAGCAAGCTGCGAAGGATTTCGAAGAGGCCAATGGGCCACCATCCCAGCAGCTTGAGTGCCTCTGAGACTGATGCATTGCCTTTCTGCGTGATGATGGCCAGGACGGCCAGGGAGCTGATGAAGGAGGCAATGCTGACTGCCCGAACGCGAGTCCGGATGACGGAAGGCGCATCTCTACTCAAAGTGGGAGACGGCCGGGTGGATGATGAGAGATAGAAGGGGACCACATATCCTAGAGTAACCAGAACCTGGCTCTCAGTCAGACAGAATTTCACAATGGAGATACCCCATCCTCGTGCAAAATGGAGGAAGAGCTTAATTAAGCTATGATATGCAGATAGTTTTAGGAGACTCCATGTCATTTGATTGGTGGGAAGCCACATGGCATCAAAAAAGGATTATTGCCTACCGAGAGCAGAGCTGCTGTATTCACCGATAACACTGGAGGCTCATCTAATTAAGCAATCAGTAACTCGTTCAGACTATTCTGGTGGAGGCATGACGACATACCACGGTGCTTGGTATAGAAGCTCATAAGACGATCAAAAACACCGGTGGGGGCCATAGCGAACCCAGTGGCAAGAGGGCGATCCACCGATCACGAGGAGCAGCTGCTGGCAGATCCTGTCAGGTTTCCCTCCAGCGTCACTATCGATGCTCCTCGAGGTTTGAACGGTTGAACCTTGCAGACGACCCGAAGCGGTCAGGGAGCAGCAGAGTGAATGGACACCTCTGCGTTCAGTCCTGAGCTCCAGCAGTGATGGAGGAGATACAGATACCGTGTACTTGGACAATGGAGCATACAATGGAATAAGGAATGCTACTTGTCCCGTCTGTCACATAAAGAATGAGAGAGCTCTGGAACAAGAAGTGAAATGTGATCCAGCCAGGCCGGTGCGGGTGCGGGTGCGGTCTCGACTCCGACGGTCCAAGTCCGATACTGCCCCAGACGCGGTCTGCCCAATCGATCGGTAGATGGAATCGAGGGTGGAAAACTACAGAGTACGCAGTACGGAGAACGAAGTATCTCTGGTTTGCAATTGCATGCCATGAGTCGTTTCTTTTCTTTCTTTCTTTCTCTTTTTTTTTTCGAACAATCGATTGGCTCCCTTGCGGCTAATTCCCCCGCACTCTCATTGGCCCGGTCAAAAAAGGGAGAAAACAAACGACGGGATTGGTGTGCGGGTGCTCACAACGCGCCTCCCCGAAAGGGCAAGAGTGCTGCTCCCAATCCAATCCAACGGAGGAAAGAGCGTCCCCCAGTCAAAAAAGAAAAAGGAAAGAGTGACTCCATTATCGATACTTGGCCGGCTATCGGTTATCAGCTATCAGTATCTTCCTCTCCCTGCACGCGCCCACCAGCCGTCGCCCCTTCCTTTTTAGTTGCTCCTTCCTGCCGCTGTCAGCCTCTCGATAAGATTCGATCCGTCGGTTCATGATCCACCGTTCCCCCCATTCCTCCCGTTCCTTCCCCGCGAACCCTAGATTAGCAGATCTCGATGGATCAGGAAGAACTCAGACAGAGCAATAAAACTATGGGACATGGAGCGAGGATTGAGTAGGAATAATCGTGAGAGCTCATCATGCCTGGCTCTGCATGACCCTATCTATTGTCACGCGCCCAGCCCGTCAAACAATGGCCTTGTGGTCTCATCCCTGTCAACCCCATGATCGGGAATTCGGGATTGCTCTGCGTGATGCTCCCTGGGCTGTCGATCGCGTTCTTTTCTGAGATTGCTCCAAGAGGGCAGTTGGTTGGACTGTCTTCCAGCAGACTCTCGTCCACTGCTTCAAAATCTGCAGGTCTCAGCACCGGGCGGGGACTCCATCTGCAGTCTTCTGCAGCCAACGACTCCGCGCTCGTCGTGCTGAACTTCTGACCGTGGCCCGGCCAATTGTGCCTGTCCTCGACTTTGTAAGCTCCGCTGGCGAGCGTTTGCCCCAGCTGCAGCTGCAGGAACGCTTGCCTGGCCATCCCCTCGTAGCATTCCCGCCGCACACGCTGGCATCCAAATTCCAGAGCGCCCCCTTGAAAGGACTTCCACTGGCATTTCTGCCTCTTTTCCTGCACTCCCTTCTGCTTCATTTTCTTTCGTTATTTTTGTTGTAATCTTTTTGTTGTTTTTGCCAGTCATTCCTTCACTGTCATTCTTTTCGAGACAATTGCGGCGCGTTTGCTGCTTCTTGCCCCTCACGATCGCTATGTTAATGTAATGCGATTCTACGACTATACTATAACATGACTTGACGTTTGTCGTCTCCCACACTCGTTATTACTGTTACGCCTTCATTCTTGAAAAGAATTAGAACAATCGTTACGACAATATCTTTTTAATTCTGAACGTCAATCGCTTGCCTACATTCACCAAAGGAAACTACTCAGTGCGCTCTTTTCAACTGGAAGAATTACTTTACGAGACACTCTTTGACGACATTACTTACTATTGATGATTTATTGAGCGACGATCATTTCTTGATTGGCGAGGATAATGCGATAATCAGTGTTGCTGCAACCATGCCATCCCCCGTGCTCTCGCCGACTGCCTCCCCCAAGCGGAGAGCGCTCCATGAACGCAGCCAGTCCCAGACGAACGAGCAAACAGCATCTCCAGTCATCCGTCTGGTAAATGAGAAGGAAGACATCGATTTCTACAACGCCTCTCCCTACCCAACCAAGCCTGCCCAAGTTCTCTTACCTAATCCCGGGAAAGGACAAGGCTTCCTGGATGAACGAGGTTTTGGTGTTTCAGATTTGCCGCTCGCAACCACTGGCAGGGATGCCTGGGAATTGTCGTCCTCAGTGGATGTCGGCCACTCTTCGTCTCAGGTCTGGGAAGAGGACCCTAAGTCCAGCCGATCATCCTTCCCAGAAGGCCTACCAGAGCATGACACCAAGACCGTGTCTGGTCTGGACGATAACATCAACGAAGAAGAAAAAGAAGACGACGACCTGCCCACAGTTCGGCCTGTGCCACCTGAATCTTCCTCCCCAAAAACCGGATCGGTGGACGATCCCATCATTCCTGACGACCCCTCCAGTCCCAACGTCGTCCCTATCGGTCTCCCATCCAGTCCGAATGTCGTGCGACTCGCCAGCTCCAGCCCGAACCTGATCCCTCTCGGAAGTTCATCACCGAACGTGGTTGCGATAGCGAGGTCGGACTCGTCCTTTACGTCATCGTCGTTCAATTCTCTGGGCACGGTTATCCGAACGTACAACAGTGCTGGCGCCAATTCGCAATCAGGATCGGTTCGTTCGAGTCCACCAGAGCAGGTTCTGCGGTCGTATCAGTCGACTTCTTCTCTCGTGCTTTCGCCCGCGGTGTCCAGCCGGTCTCGCACTACCTCGAGCGAGAGCACCCAGTCAGCAGTGGATGTCCAGGCCATCGTCGATAGTGGGATTCCTGTGCATTACCCCACAATCCGCGCGCC